>NC_082387.1:27266888-27281888 GCF_031168955.1 Gadus macrocephalus
GGAGAGCCGTGTTCTCCTCTCTCCAGCTCCTCCTGTGTGGATGTTAGAGCATCCCTCATGTGGATCCTCACGCTGGTCTCCTCTCCCTCCATGCTCCTCGTTCAGACCTGCTCCTCGTTCAGACCTGCTCCTCATCAGACCTGCTCCTCGTTCAGACCTGTTCCTCGTTCAGACCTGGTCCTGGTCCGGGTCAGACCTGGTCCTGGTCTGGGTGAGACCTGGTCCTGGTCCGGGTCAGACCTGGTCCTGGTCCGGGTCAGACTTGGTCCTGGTCTGGGTGAGACCTGGTCCGGGTGAGACCAGGTCCTGGTCCGGGTGAGACCAGGTCCTGGTCTGGGTCAGACCTGGTCCTGGTCCGGGTGAGACCAGGTCCTGGTCTGGGTCAGACCTGGTCCTGGTCTGGGTCAGACCTGGTCCTGGTCTGGGTCAGACCTGGTCCTGGTCTGGGTCAGACCTGGTCCTGGTCTGGGTGAGACCTGTTCCTGGTCCGGGTGAGACCTGGTCCTGGTCTGGGTGAGACCTGGTCCTGGTCTGGGCCAGACCTGGTCCTGGTCTGGGCCAGACCTGGTCCTGGTCTGGGGGAGACCTGGTCCTGGTCCGGTTGAGACCTGGTTCTGGTCTGGGGGAGACCTGGTCCTGGTCTGGGGGAGACCTGGTCCTGGTCTGGGGGAGACCTGGTCCTGGTCTGGGGGAGACCTGGTCCTGGTCTGGGGGAGACCTGGTCCTGGTCTGGGGGAGACCTGGTGTCAAACCTCAGATTCTCTACATGATAGTTTATTAAAACCCCAACTGCAAATGTTTCTCAGTCGCTCTCTGCTGACGGAGTTGGTGGAGGTTGAGCCGGTTAGCTGACGGAGGAGTGGGTGGTGGAGCCGGTTAGCTGACGGAGGAGTGGGTGGTGGAGCCAGTTAGCTGATGGAGGAGTGGGTGGTGGAGCCGGTTAGCTGATGGAGGAGTGGGTGGAGGTGGAGCCGGTTAGCTGACGGAGGAGTGGGTGGTGGAGCCGGTTAGCTGATGGAGGAGTGGGTGGAGGTGGAGCCGGTTAGCTGACGGAGGAGTGGGTGGTGGAGCCGGTTAGCTGATGGAGGAGTGGGTGGTGGTGGAGCTAGTTAGCTGATGGAGGAGTGGGTGGTGGAGCCGGTTAGCTGACGGAGGAGTGGGTGGTGGAACCGGTTAGCTGACGGAGGAGTGGGTGGTGGAGCCGGTTAGCTGATGGAGGAGTGGTTGGTGGTGGAGCCGGTTAGCTGACGGAGGAGTGGGTGATGGTGGAGCCGGTTAGCTGATGGAGGAGTGGTTGGTGGTGGAGCCGGTTAGCTGACGGAGGAGTGGGTGGTGGAGCCGGTTAGCTGAAGGAGGAGCGGGTGGTGGAGCCGGGCTGGGTGCTGGTCTGGCTCTGGGCCTTCCGTCTCTTGGCTCCTCCTGCTCCTCCTGCTCCTCCTGCTCCTCCTGCTCCCCCTGCTCCCCCTCCCTCCCTCCCTCTCCCCCGACTGTTCTCTTTCTCCTTTCGGGTGCCGGGGTCGTGCCGTCGATCGCCCTTGTTCCTCCTCCCTGAGGAAGGAGAAGAGGTGATCAGGAGAGGAGAGGATGAGGGGTGATCAGGAGAGGAGAGGAGAGGAGAGGAGAGGAGAGGAGAGGAGAGGATCAGGAGAGGAAGGAGAGGAGAGGAGAGGAGAGGAGAGGAGAGGAGAGGAGAGGAGAGGATCAGGAGAGGAAAGGAGAGGAGAGGAGAGGAGAGGAGGTGATCAGGAGAGGAGGTGATCTGGAGAGGAAGTGGTCCAGGGTTCTCCTCAGTCTAACCTTGCCTAGCTAGCCCTTAACTGCTTCTTAGTGACACCTATCTGATCCACCAGCCAAGTGTTTGGAGCATATGGATGGCCTCCATTCAAGTCCTGCTCCATTCCCTACTATGTGCCAGTTGACCTTCACTTATGTTTAACAGCCTTGTAAAATAATGTAATTGTAGTGATTACCATTAGTTGTCTCCTGAGTGGTTTTCTGTAGCTTGCAGTGTCGTGATGATCCACCCTTCTCTCTCCCACCCCCCACCCACCCACACCCTACAGCAACTACAACAGCACCCACCCCAGAACTGCTGAACTCCACATCTTGCTGCCATAAGCTGCCAAGGTCAAAATTCTGATGGACTTTAAACAAGGACTGGTCAGCTTTTTCTCAGGTGTGTCTCAGGTGTGTCTCAGCTGTGTGTCAGCTGTGTCTCAGGTGTGTGTCTCAGGTGTGTCTCAGCTCTGTCTCAACCGTGTCTCAGGTGTGCCTCAGGTGTGCTTCTCCGCTGTGTCTCAGGTGTGTCTCAGCTCTGTCTCAGGTGTGTCTCAGGGGTGTGTCTCAGGTGTGTCTCAGGTGTGTCTCAGGTGTGTCTCAGGTGTGTCTCAGGTGTGTCTCAGCTGTGCCTCAGGTGTGTCTCAGCTGTGTCTCAGGTGTGTCTCAGGTGTGTCTCAGCTGTGTCTCAGGTGTGTCTCAGGTGTGTCTCAGGTGTGCCTCAGGTGTGTCTCAGCTGTGTCTCAGGTGTGTGTCTCAGCTGTGTCTCAGGTGTGTGTCTCAGGTGTGTCTCAGGTGTGTCTCAGGTGTGTGTCTCAGGTGTGTCTCAGGTGTGTGTCTCAGGTGTGTCTCAGGTGTGTGTCTCAGGTGTGTCTCAGGTGTGCCTCAGGTGTGTGTCTCCGCTGTGTCTCAGGTGTGTGTCTCAGGTGTGTCTCAGGTGTGTGTCCCAAAGGTGTTGTGTTCCAAATGTGTCCCGGGAACTTTTTCTATCTCTATTGTAACTATTTGGCACCCCCACTAATACAACACACAGGGTCACACAATACACACTACAGCCTCTTCCACACATGTGCCCCCCCTCGGAGCCCAGGTACAGAGGCTTATAGCGCCACTCCGGGCCGGCATCCTCGTCCTGTTCTGGACCCTCAAAGCCACTGAGAGCCAAAGATAAACCTGGTGCCACATGCTCTCCATCAACATGTCCCTGACTCATACACCTCCTCTGGCAGCCGCTCCGACCAGAACAAAAGCGGTACTTAACATTTGTTTGTAATTGTTCCAGTCGGTACCTAAGAGGTTCCCTGAGTGCATTAAGGGCCCTGAAACAGACTCGCGGCCCTCCGAACGGATGTGCTAGCTGTTTAATCACTTAATTAGCTCTATAACAAACCGCTAATGGAGCCAGCGGGGGGGAACCCCATCAATTATCTCCACACTAATTGCACAAGTCTCTCCTTCCAAAGTAAACAAGGCGGTCTGGTGAAAACAATCACAAGTGGAGAAACAAACCAAACTGGTCTTCGTGTGAGTCTGTGTTGCAGAGAGCTTCACTAAGGGTGGAAAAAAATGGTAACTGTGGCCAAACCATTGTAGCTGCGCAATCCAGTAAATCACTGTTGTTATACAAGCGCTGCCTGCAGTGGTTTATGTACCCAGACCATTAGCCAAACTCCTCAGCTACACTGATGTAGCACATGGCTGATTCACACACCACTCAAGAGTCACAACGGCCGCTTACAAATTCACCCATTCTTTAATTTATTTCTATACATCGTTGGTCAAACTGATTGCAGGTCAGGCAGATTGAGCGTCTTGAAGTCTGGTCCCTTGTTTTATCCCAGAGGACTTCTGTGGTTCCACTCCTATCGCGTGACACCTCACTCATCATGAACTGCTCTTCTAGCACTGTTCACTGACACCTTTTTCCAGTGATGCAGCAACTCAACGTTTATACACTTGGCAGTCAGCGATTCCCCTTTTAAGGGGCAGTTTATAATAATTCACTCTTATTCTCCCAAACTTACAGCGGAGATTCTCTCAGGAAGGCAGCCGGCGAACAATGTGTACATCTTCTTTTTCCCTTGCCGTAATTCACTATTAGCAACAAGCTACTATAGCAACTAGATACACAATACAAGAGGTCCTAGCTAAAAGCTAACTTAGGACCTAGCTAGCTCCTCCAATATACGCAAGCTATATCATACAATCGAATGAGCTAGAAGCTAAAATCGTACCTTTTTCAGCTTTAAAAAATATATTGCTACGCTAACTAAGCTGCAATATGATCTATCCAAATGCTACAATACCATCTAACTACAACCTTCAACAGGATCTAGGTATCAGCTATAAGAGGAGCATCTGGCCTAGCTACAAGCGAAACAGGCCCAAGTTTCAAGCAACAGTAAAACCTAGCTCCATGCTACAATATGACCTAACAACATGCTAAAAGAGGTACCAGCTGTAACAAGGTCTAACAAGCTGCAATGTAACCTATCGTAATGCTACAATAGCAGCTAACAGGGCCGCTAAAGATTCAGCAGACGAACATTTCCCCTCTAATCCTTTCCTCCTTCCTCCCAGCACCTCGCTGCTCTTTGTTCAGCCTGTGGGAAGTGAAACAGAACCCGATAATGTATACGCTGTCCGAGTATGCGACACGGCCTGTTAGCTCTGCGCTAACCCGCGGGACAGCAGTTGGACGGCGGGTCGACGCGGCGAGCGTGAGAAACACATGAGATCCGTGTCACCCTCACGCCTCAGCGAGCACCGAGACTAACAGCCCTGATCCGGGCTGTGATCCCGGGCCAGCTCCGCTGCGCAGAGACGGAGCCGTCATCGCTCTGGCTCACAGACGCCCTGCACTGTTTACATGCTGGGAAGTCAGGAACTCTGGTGTCCGTGGCGGTGGGGGAGCCAAGCCAAACCCAATCAACCCGCGTGGTGCCTCTGGCTGGGAGAGGACCCCGATCGCTGAGTAACGGCCCGATGTGTTTACCAGAGACGCAGCTCGGGCTCAAAGGGTTTTATGGATGCTTGACTGTTACGTGAAAACTAAAATAATATAGGGTTAGAAAAAAGGATATAATGGAGATTATTATATACAAGAACAGCGGACTGAGAAGTGCGCGGGTCAGGGTGTTTAGTTAGTTAGTAGGTTAGTTACCGTTAGTTTCCGTACCTCTGGTGCACGGCGTCTTCACCACCACACACTTCCTCCTCTCTGTCTGGGGCTCGCAGGGCGGGGGGGCCAGCGGAGCCGGTGGGGTCCCGGGGCCCGGGGGGGTCCCGGGACCCGGGGGGGTCCCTGGGCCCGGGGGGGTCCCTGGGCCCAGGGGCCCGTCCACCGGGGGGCCCAGGGGCCCGTCCACCGGGGGGCCCAGGGGCCCGTCCACTGGGGGGCCGGGCCGGAGGGGCAGCCTCACTCGGGCCTCGGAGCCCTTCTTGAAGCCACACGTCTTGTTCTTCTTCATACAGGAGCCCCACGCGCTCCACCCGGCCAGCTCACACTCCACCACCGGCTGGCCTGAGGGCGGAGGAGCAAGGCATGAGGGTGGAGCTACACTGAGGAGACTGCACCGTCAGAGGGTGGAGCTACACTGAGGAGACAGCACCGTCAGAGGGTGGAGCTACACTGAGGAGACTGCACCGTCAGAGGGTGGAGCTACACTGAGGAGACTGCACCGTCAGAGGGTGGAGCTACACTGAGGAGACTGCACCGTCAGAGGGTGGAGCTACACTGAGGAGACAGCACCGTCAGAGGGTGGAGCTACACTGAGGAGACAGCACCGTCAGAGGGTGGAGCTACACTGAGGAGACTGCACCGTCAGAGGGTGGAGCTACACTGAGGAGACTGCACCGTCAGAGAGTGGAGCTACACTGAGGAGACTGCACCGTCAGAGGGTGGAGCTACACTGAGGAGACTGCACCGTCAGAGGGTGGAGCTACACTGAGGAGACTGCACCGTCAGAGGGTGGCTCAACATTTGAAATGAATAAACAACACCCAGGCAATGAAACCTTTATCTCTGTTCACACCTGCACTGACCAATGAAAGTCATTTGCCAGAAAGTTGCTGTTTGAACTGACAATGGTGAATGAAATGGCAAATAGGATGAAATATATGACTTTCAAAATGTTCTCAGGCTTTGGTTTTGAGAGGCAGGAAGTGATGTCACAGAACCATTCTGGGATTCCAGGTCTTCTGTTCCGCGGCGTGGAGCCACCCATCGCTCCTGCTGCTGAACCCTGCGTCACGGCCCTCCCCCAGAGCCCTCCAGGGACCGGGTTCTGGCCGCGCTGCGTCTAACAGCCCATGTGTGGTTGAGCAAGAGCATCCCTGCACAGCGGAGCTCCCAGTTGGTTTGTCTCCTGCCCCCCCCCCCCCCCCCCCCCCGGGCCCCCGCTCTGACAGCAGAAGGGCTGCCAGCGCCGAGCGTTTAGCGGCTGCTGAGCGAGGCGTCCCAGACCGCTCACCAGCACGCCACGGGGGCTGTTGCCACGGGGACCTGATCAGAACCCGTCAGAGGGGGTAGGAACCATGTTTACCATAGCTCTACTCGGGACAGTCCCAGAGCGCTGCAGACACTCATTCACTCATTCATCCACACCCACTCACTCAATCACACGCACACACTTTCGTAAACTCACTCCCTTCACGCATTGCTTTGACGCGGGGTGCCTGGCTCTAAGGCAGGGCTTCCCGAACACGCCCTGACCCATCTGCGGAGGAACTTCAGTGCAACCAGAAAGTCCTTCTCATTTTCACGGCAAGGCAGTGAGCCTAAACAGTGAATCACCATCTCTCTATGGATGTGGTTCATCCACACAACACTCATGCTGCGTCTTCAAACACAGCAATGATGAAACAGACAAGGCATGCAGAGCAGAACGTATTGATTGTCGCCATCCTGCGACCCACGCGGTGGTGAGGCTTTATCCGGTGAGAGTGAATGCGTCCAGCAGAGGGTCTGTTGTGCGTTAGAGAGCGTTAGTCAGAGGGTCGACCTACCGATGCATTCCATGGTGCCGTTGGTGTTGGTGAGGCCGGGGGGACAGGTCGCATGACACCTCCCCCGGTGGGAGTAGAAGCCGTCCTTACACTTGGTGCAGAAGTTGCGGTTGAAACACGCCTCGCAGTTTTCTATTTTACACTCTGGAAGACACAGGAGAGATCAGAGGACAGGGCCGAGTCAATACAACCATCATTCCAACAACAACACTATCAACTACTTTAGTTGCTGCTCTAATTCAGACGAGGTCCTGAGCTAGGGCTCGTCAAGCTAGAACTTCAAACTGACGAAATAAGATTCTTTCATGAATGAACCAACTATTGATTGTTATTAGAAGCAGTATTACTTGTATTGTGCAGTTTAATGATGGACTCACGGTGCTGATGAGGTGGATTTAGATTGAGGGAGTGCATCTGGACTGGATATAGATGTAGTTCAGTTATAATAATTGTTTTAACCAGTGAACCAGGACCTAATTTATACTGTTTGTATGCATTAAGATGTGCTTGTGTACTGAAGCCGCCATGTGTCAGCGGACCCCAAACCAGACCTCCCACCTCAGCTCTCAGTGAACCCCACGATATGAAACCCCACAGCAACCCGATCACATCGCTCTGAAACGCAATTCCTCAAACTCCTCTTAACTGCTTCAACTGAGTCTCAGTCAGAAACCACAAACTGACAGGAATGCTCGCAGAACGACGAGGAGGGAAGGAGGCGGCGGCCGGCAGCTCTGTATGTATTTACGGCCGGTCGTACACATCATTTGAGCTGCAGTATTTCCACCTGGGGGCCGGGGACACAGGGGACCCCAGTGCTCTGGACTGCTGCTTACAGTTATTATTGTAAGCGCTTGGCGGCTAAATTTGACAGCGCTGAAGTTCCCGTGCTATAACGGTAGACAAATGTTTCTAACAATACCCTCACAGACAGCTACATGGATACTGTCTTCAGGTTGGCCTCAGACAGGATGGATGCTAGCTCCAGGTTAGCAAAGATGGATGCTAGCTCCAGGTTAGACAGGATGGATGCTAGCTCCGGGTTAGCTGCAGTGGGCATTAGACAGGATGGATGGTAGCTCCAGGTTAGCTGTAATGAGCCTCAGACTGGATGGATGCTAGCTCCCGGTTAGCTGTAGTGGGCATAAGAATGGATGGATGCTAGCTCCAGGTTAGCCACAGCGGGCCTTAGACTGGATAGGTGCTAGCTCCAGGTTAGCTGCAGTGGGTCTAGTATGATGATAGCTGAGATGGAGAAAATTAAGATTCTAACTTTTTGCGGGAACTGTGGTAAACATTCATGATATCTGTTTAAGTATATTCTTAATTTATATTGAGTCATTTTAAGAATTTAAATTCAAATGAGCGTTTTATTCATTTTAACAATATCTCATTTGTTTTAATATGCATGTCTGAGCACCATTTTGTTGAAATGCAGAGCTGATTTGAGTAATGGAAAATGACTCAAATCTTGCAACAACAAGAGCGAGGAGAGGTATTTTAACGAGTTGATTTGTGAGGTGAACCACATTGTTTTCCCAGCACATCCTTCAAAACCAAAATACACTTTTAAGTTCTTTAGAACACAATTAAAGTCAAACCACTGCTCTTTCTGCCAAAAATACCTAATACCCTTTAGCTAGAGTCCTAGGCAAACAGACAATCCATCGACAACAATTTAATGCTTGCAACATTTTGCCAATAAACTGAGCAATTCAGAAAATGTGTATCAACATCGTTATGTTTTTATATACATTAATAGTTGTTCATAATCACACAGATGTATTATATACTGTGTATTATGTACACATACCAACAATCTTGAATATGTCAGTAAAAGGCTTAAAAGGTCAAAACTATAAGAGCATGTTTCCTAGCAGCCGATAGACCCTCAGCAGACCGTCAGATCTCAGGTACCGTCTGACAGTCTGTGTGCTATCTATTAAATACCTCTTAATGCTCGTGAGGATGGAGAGCTAACAAGGCACAGTCATTGTGAGGAGATCATGTGGGCTGTGAGCTGTGAGCCTCCCGTGTGGAGCCACTAACAGCAGTTCATCGTCTTACTGTTGCAGATCACTCATCATTGTATCACTTAGGAAACCTCTGTGTAAAGTACACTGCACGCCTCACTCTGTTATGCAAGCTTCCCATTAGTCTGTTGCACCAACGTGCACAACCGGGCTGCGCTAGACTGGATAGCCTTCTCTTCCTCTGCTCAGTCCACTGCATCAAGCAGTGCTTCCCCAACAACCTCGTGATAAGAACACCCCCAGATTGGAACATGAAACCTGAGGCCTCTTGCACAAGAGAACCTCCATATCCAAATCCAGGAGAGGCCGAGAATGGAACCAGCAACGCTATGCCATCCAGACAACAGACCCCCTGCCATGGTCTGGACTCCCTCGTGTGACGCAGACCTCTGCTGCGGCAGGGAGGCCCGCAGAAATCACCACATCTGAAAGATATTATGTGATCAAGCCACAGCTCATCCAACAGCGCAGTGGAATCGCTATTCTCCTTCCTGTGGGGAAAGCAAATAACAAGGACAGCCCACCGCTCTGGAAAGGCATTAGCGGCAGTTGGTATCACTTTGTCAGAGATCCCGTCGGCATGTAGGACCGAGGGACGGGTCGTCTGCTGGTTAGCCCGCAGTGTATTATCGAATATAAATCAGTTAAAAACAAATCAAACTTGCTCTGTGTCACGTTTTCTCTTGCTTTTAGTAGTATAACTTCTTTGTAGCTTTTGTAAAGACAATAATAATAGCTGGAGTGAAAAAGTGACAGTACAGGTTGTCAGTTTTCCAAAGTGTTGACCAAATACACATTGATAAGGGTTCTGTGAAGACCCTATCCTGTATGTTTATTCAGATACTGTGGAGGTTCATGAGGATCTATGGGTATGTCACTGAGACACAGTACACATCCTGGAGTGCATTTCAGAGATGTCATACAGGTCTTTTATTGCGACAGTAATCATCATAGGGTTTGTCTGAACTGTATACATCCATAATGTGGGATTTGAGATGCACTGTAGAAAATAGGAAGTGACATCATTCCCAGCAGGCTGACGGTATGAACCCTCTACATGGGAGCACAGGAAACAAACTTCCTCTCAAAACAGACCAACTACAGTGCATTTCAGATGCTAACTTCTTTGGTAGTCTCTTCCAATTCTTCATTTTTTTGTTTGCCCACGAGCAAAAGGAAACAAACGTTGTCAAAGTGCTGGTGTGTTGCTCCAGGATCGGCCAAGGTAGGTTTGGTAAACGGTGTGACAGCGGTCGGAGTCGTATTGGCCGAGCCTGGCTGCACCCTCGCTCAGAGGTTTGAGGCACGCAGTCAGCAGGCGCTGGGCCAGGAACTACCCGGCGAGGCTCTGCTTTGTGTTGGTGTGTTGTGCTGTCAAAGGAGGTCGTCGAGATCTAAACTGGCAGACCTCACTCTGAGTCATCGCTGGTTACCGGGATCCAGGAGACGACCTCGTTCACCACCAGGTCGGAGTCCGGCCACACAGCATATCAACCCGTCAGCCCGTCTCAGCTGCTTCGTCTTCAGATCCCTTCTTATCGTTGAGGAGGTTCACATATACATTAAAAAACACAACTGTTGGTGACTGTTGGCGCAGTATGCTCAGGCGCATACGGTAAAGCCAGAGAGGGCGTAGAGACCCAGGGCATGCCTTCGTTGGCTGTAGGATGCAGAAGCAGAACTCGGCCAACACCAACTGTTGGTGTTGCAGTTTGTCAACCCGAACCAACCCAACCAAGTGGCACAATCCCACTGCTCTTCGGCTCCAGACATCACTCGCTGGATTTCAACTGTTATTTTATTACAATCACCTGTGGTCTCATTACCAAGACGTCTGTGATGGATCCAAACTAAACAAGACAAGACAACAAAATGCCTCATTGATTCCAGAAGGAGCAGGGAGATTCCTTGGAGGACAGGAGTCTGGCATGTCAGTCCCGCTCCCCCCGGCTCTGGGGGCTCCATGGGCTGATCGTTTGTTCAGTCTGCCTTTATATGTTCTCCACAGGATCAATTCCGTCCCTATTCTCTGTTCACTAAAAACAACCAATGTACAAAGAACCAGCTTTTCATTTCTGAAGAGAAGTGATGAGTTGATCGCCACAAAGCTTTAACCTGGTAGTTTGGACGAAGCTGTCCGACACCCCGCGGTGGAGAAGCTTTCATTCTGGCAGCATCCCCAGCCCAACTTAAGAGTTCAGTCAAATCATTGGCCTAGTGTTTGATGATTGATTGGGTTTGTTTTGACTGTTCCATTAGTTGAGGGATTAGTTGGTGTGTCACAAACGTGTCGTTAATCCAGTTAGTTTTGACTGTTTCAGTGGAGTGTCTGGTGTTGCGTAATTAGAGGGTTTGGTTAGTTGAAGGTGTTTGTTTAGTTGAGTGTTGGGATGATGGAACGTGTTTGGTCATCTCGTGTGTGGTCGTCACGCGTCGGTCGCATCACGTGTCGATGCAATCCACCCTGTGGGTTGAGTTTGGATGAGTTAAACCCAGCGGCAGCAGAACTCACGCGTGCAGCGGTTGGTTTCGGGGTTCCTCATGCCGAAGTACCCCACGGGACACGAGGCCAGGCACACCCCCATCTGACGGATGTCGTTGCGCTCCAGGAAGATGAAGAGTTTGGGCTTGCACTTGACACAGCCGTTGTACTCGGAGCAGCGCTCGCAGCCCTTGGGGCACACCGCCAGACCCTCGGCGCTGACTGGGGGGAGGGATGGGGGAGAGGGGTGAGGGATTGGGGAGAGGAAGACAAGGCTTTAGGGATCCCTTACGGGAAATCCAGAGGTTGAGGGAGTCATGATTTAGTCATTTAGCAGACACTTTATCTGACTGAGAGCTCATGAAGGAGCAGCGGGGGTGAAGGCGTCTTACAGACAGGGAGGGGGGCAAGGATGCCAACAGCTGGGGCTGTGGAGGGCAGTCAGAGGTGTGAGGAGGTAAAGAGGTTTTAATGTTCAGGGGTTCACTGCTTCAGGGCTCAATATATTTGTTTGCAGATTTAATACCGAACCATAACCATCTCTAACCTAATACCTAAACATGGCCATCTCTGACCCAATATCTTAACTAAACCACTTCTAGGCTAATGCAAACAATGAACCATCTCTAAAGGCACACCTTAACCTTATCTTATTTATGACTGTGAACCCCGCAAGAAGGTCCCTCTCGTCTACACCGTGGCTCATCTGGCTCGTGTTGTGTTTGGACAGCAACATTCTCTCGTTGTAAAGCATTCTGGAGTCCTCTGTGATTTAATGTGGGAACCATACTATGTCTCTCTACTGCAGCCATATCTGAAGAGTTCATGTTGACCCCCTGAGCTATACCCCTCCCAACGACAACAGAGCTGTCTCACCTTCTCTTCTTCTGTGGATCAAAAGACGACGATGTAAGATCTGTGTGAACTCAAGCTCACCCTGAAGTTGGTGTACGATCCGCCAGAATTCAGGAGTGTAGGACGACATGAGTATTTACCAACATGTGCAAACGTTACAATGACCTGGCCTGTTGGAGCAAACCAGGGTCAGATGCCCTGGTGGATTCTTTGCCAATCTGACTGCCAGAGAAAGCTTCACTTAAGTCATATCTGTTCTTTGCGGAACGCACAACCAGACACTGGAGAGAGAACGCGCTGTCCGTTCCTGTTTATGCTATAGCGATGCTACCGTAGCTATGATGCCATCTACTAGTTCACTCAAAGGAAAATATTGAATCCAATGCAGGTGTTCACCATGTATTGCACAAGAAACTCTTTTAGGAAATGTTGCATAAGGTTCTACATGAGATTTGTTTCTGATTCTGCATGATTTACTACACATGGGTCTGGTCAGGGTGTAATAGTGTAGTGGTCAGGGTGTAATAGTGTAGTGGTCAGGGTGTAATAGTGTAGTGGTCAGGGTGTAATAGTGTAGTGGTCAGGGTGTAATAGTGTAGTGGTCAGGGTGTAATAGTGTAGTGGTCAGGGTGTAATAGTGTAGTGGTCAGGGTGTAATAGTGTAGTGGTCAGGGTGTGATAGTGTAGTGGTCAGGGTGTAATAGTGTAGTGGTCAGGGTGTAATAGTGTAGTGGTCAGGGTGTAATAGTGTAGTGGTCAGGGTGTGATAGTGTAGTGGTCAGGGTGTAATAGTGTAGTGGTCAGGGTGTGATAGTGTAGTGGTCAGGGTGTAATAGTGTAGTGGTCAGGGTGTAATAGTGTAGTGGTCAGGGTGTAATAGTGTAGTGGTCAGGGTGTGATAGTGTAGTGGTCAGGGTGTGATAGTGTAGTGGTCAGGGTGTAATAGTGTAGTGGTCAGGGTGTAATAGTGTAGTGGTCAGGGTGTAATAGTGTAGTGGTCAGGGTGTAATAGTGTAGTGGTCAGGGTGTAATAGTGTAGTGGTCAGGGTGTAATAGTGTAGTGGTCAGGGTGTAATAGTGTAGTGGTCAGGGTGTGATAGTGTAGTGGTCAGGGTGTGATAGTGTAGTGGTCAGGGTGTAATAGTGTAGTGGTCAGGGTGTAATAGTGTAGTGGTCAGGGTGTAATAGTGTAGTGGTCAGGGTGTAATAGTGTAGTGGTCAGGGTGTGATAGTGTAGTGGTCAGGGTGTAATAGTGTAGTGGTCAGGGTTTAATAGCTTAATAGTGTAATGTTCAGGGTCTAATAGTGTAAAAGTGTAGCTGTCAGGCCCTAAGAACATTCATTCAAGTCATTTTAAATGGTTAATGCGTTAAAAGGTACACGTCTGGACAGCTAAATGACCAGATAGTTATTTATAATACAAGACAAGACAAAGCTCAGTAGTCAGCGGTCAACCAGCGACCACGTGGCCCAGCCCCTCCATGGTCGCGGCCCAGGGAGCTCACCCCGTCGGTGCCTCCGGGCCCTGGGCAGCGCTGGCTGGGCGAGCCCCTCCTCCGGGAGGCTGGTGCTCATGGAGCTGAGCATCACCAGTGCCAGCGCCACCGGCCCCAGCTGCATAGTCCCAGTGTGGCTTCTGGCCGGGCGCGCCCCCTGCTGGCTGCCAGAGGGACGGGCTCCCAGCTCCTCTGGCCTTTGTGCTCCTCTATTCTGTTCCTTCTCTGTGCGCTGTGCTCACTGGCTCCAGGGAGAGGGCTGTAGGACTGGAGCTGTCCGTCCAGAGGAGCTCCGAGCCATGGCCGTTGGCGTGGTGGTAGGGGTGGCACCGATGGGGAGGTGGTGGTGGAAGCAGAGGTCGGAGGATTCCGAGGGAACTAGGATCAGAGTGTTAGAGAGACTTTGGTACAGAACCTGAGACAGAACACTGAACCCATGAAGCTTGTGGCTCCACGTAACTGTCTAAGATTAGGTCTTGGGTTTGAGAATCAGGAGCTAGGTATGCGATAGGCCTTAATCCCAGGAGGAGAAAAGAAGGGGGAAATGGTTCCAGACAGGAAGCTACCTTACTACAGAGGTCTCCAGACGTTATCTTCACTGGAGGGGCTCCAGAAACAAGGTGGCCTTCTAGAGATGAGGTCCAGACTGGAAGTTTTCTTCACTGGTGGGTTCCAGACAGGAAGTTGTCTTCACTGGAAGGTTCCAGATAGGAAGTTGTTCTTCTAGAGATCCTCTGCATTGGTTACAGATTGGAAAAGAGAGATTGGGGTGGTTGGTTCATACGCTCATCAGAAACAGGGTCTGAGAGAGAGAGAGAGAGTGAGAGGGAGAGAGAGAGAGAGAGAGAGAGAGAGAGAGAGAGAGAGAGAGAGAGAGAGAGAGAGAGAGAGAGAGAGAGAGAGAGAGAGAGAGAGAGAGAGAGAGAGGTGGGGGGGGGGTCAGGATAACAGAATCATTTGGTGTGACAAATGGATAATCACATCTTGGCAAAAGCTGAATTCGAATTTGGTTGGAAACAAATTATTTACTAAGTATTCTTTCTCCTGTTATCCCTGTTCCCTGAAGAGACGATAGAAATCTGAGAACAGTTATGTCGATTTCACAAACCTCAGGATTTATGACACAATGAATTACTAAAATCATGTCTGCTGCATTCAGAGTTGGCGTGGGAACAAAATCAAATGTCATAAGTGATCAAAGTGCAACGGGGTCAACTGGGAACTAGAAAACACTCTTTAAGGCACGGTGGGTTCTGCGGTCAGATCAGGCCTGGTAGTGTCGGGCCTGGATCTACAGCTTCAGCCAGGGATATCACACCAAACATCCCTGGCCATGGAAAGTCCTCCCCTG
>NC_082387.1:27286888-27298290 GCF_031168955.1 Gadus macrocephalus
GTGTTGTGTTACTGTTTGTTCTTAATGTGTTACCGTTGTTCTTGTGTTAGTTTGTTCTTGTTGTGTTACTGTTTGTTCTTGTTGTGTTCACTGTTTGTTCTAAATATGTTACTACTTGATCTTGTTGTGTTACTGTTGGTTCATATTGTGTTGTTCTTCTGACACCAGGAAATGGTATTTTGATGATCACAATGTTGTACAGATCTGTTTTGTCTGGTTCATTCTTCTGGGAATGCGGTACCTCTGATAGGGAACGTCATAAAGCATTCAGAATGCACCGCGCGGCTTCATGGTGCATTCGGCTAAACACAAAACAACTGGAGCCCCCAGTGCCTCACACCTTGGGATGGGAACCATTTGACACGCTGGTAAAATAGTTCTCTTTGACGTTGGTAAGAATGTATTTTGTAGTGTTATGAAACCTTAGCCTGCAGTCCGCAAATATTCTTATGGAGAGACCGATTTAATTCAGTTAGTGTTCCTGTGCTCCGGAGAGCCGAGCGGGGCAACGGGTTCTTTCCCGTTCCTCAGCGTACGCCCGCCTCCGGCAGCAGAGAGGAGTCCGACCGACACGCTGGCCCCCCGGAGACCAGCTCCACCCCCCCCCTGGAGACCAGCTCCACCCCCCCCCCTGGAGACCAGCTCCACCACCCCCCCCGGAGACCAGCTCCCCCCCCCCCCCCCCGGAGACCAGCTCCACCCCCCCCCCCGGAGACCAGCTCCACCCCCCCCCCCCGGAGACCAGCTCCACCCCCACCCCCCCCGGGAGACCAGCTCCACCCCCCCCCCCCCCTGGAGACCAGCTCCACCACCCCCCCGGGAGACCAGCTCCACCCCCCCCCCTGGAGACCAGCTCCACCGCCCCCCCCCGTTTAAAAAATAAGTTGATTACTTTTGAAACCCTATTTTGAATTAGGTCACAGTAATAGCTTGCATGCAACATTACAGTAATAATAGTCAATGTGAACCATTTATTATGTACAAAAGCAAGCTCCCTTAACCTCAAACCGTCAAACAATATCTGTCAGTTTTGGTGTAAACAATACCCAAACAAAAGAGAAGATCATATTTTCTCTTGAAACAACACACGTCAGGGCATTGTTATTGAAGACTGTCCTAAAATGGCCGACCCTGACACCCCACCACGCGCTGCACAGCCGTCCTGGCCGACGGGAGGAGGAGGAGCGGCTGGAGACCTCCTCCACATTTAGAGACACAACGCTATTCAGACTGGCTGGTCTCCCCCTGGCGCAGCGAGAGAACGAACAATATTCTTCTCTGGAGGGTCGTGTGAGGATAGACTCAGGGGGAAGACCAGCGTTCGATGAGGAGAGAGATGCTGAGCAGCTTGGACGCGTTTCACCCTTGTTGCTGTTACTCTTTAAAAGGTCATGTTGTCAGGTGGGATATACTGAGTGAAAGGCAGCCAAAGGCCAGTGGTGCACCCACTGTCACCATTCAACATCCTTATCGAGTCTGATCCCCTCTTAACATTTTGATTACGATGTGTTGATGGTTTCACATAAACCAGCCTGTGGCCCCTTGAACCGGACATTAATCCACAAGTCGGGCGGAGACTCCATCGCCTCCTATTTGTGTTCCTGTCGGATGATGATACTGTAAACTAGGGGGTCTCCCACACTCACTCATGGTCAGTTTGACCTGGACATGCTCAGGTTCTGGGAGCCATAGTTCCATCAGGGTCCGGTTGTCTACAGCTCTTGATTCGCGCAGTGATCTAGCATACGGAGAGAACCCATTGTCCGTGTTGGGTTGGGCGTGAGGGGGTCACATGATGAACAGCAGGCCGGGGTGCTACATCTGGTTGGGCGGCTGGTGAGTGTCAACAGTGTTTTTGATGATCTGATGATGGGTGGAGACGGGGAGAGCATCTGGCTTCAAAGACCGCTCGGCCGCTGCAGACTGACTCGTCCATGCAGGAGAAGTCGTCCATGGAGCCGCTCATTTAAACTCTGATGTGAGAACGTAAACACCTTGAGCATAATTTGCCAGCATCTGGGTCCTTACGCTAGCATCTGGAGTGCTGTGTTAGCATGTTGCTAGCTAGCCTGGCATGCTATGCTTGCACTCACAAGAAAGCGAGCAAGAGTCTCTTGTTTTGCTCTTCACAGCCTTATGGCCCGACCTGTGATACTTACGGACTTGGAACCATCCCTGATTAAAATACTTCATTGATGCTGCATCTTCATTGATAGATTTTCTTTTAAATGTACAATCTCTGGGACATCAGATGTCAACGTGTGCTGCTTATGCAACATGAACCCAGAACATGAATAATGTAAACTGGAACCTTCACTTGAAGAGGATTCCTCATGTCTTTCTTTCATTTCACTGGAGGACTTATGTGGAACATCACACTGTTTCAAACTGTCTGGAGCAGCTATGAGAAGTTTCTTAAAGGGTTTGAAGTTAATCCTAGCAGATACAGCAGAACATGCACCAATTGCCACTGCCAGTACTGGGGTTGCTGGTTGGCTTTCCAACTAACAGTCACTTGAAGCTGATATAAGTGAACACAGCGTTCCAGTCACGCAGAACGAAACCACCGCCCCACTGAATAACCCTTGCGCTGTATGGAATTCAAAGCAACGATTGTTCTGTGACCAAACCAAAGTAAATAAATGTATTTATTGCAAGCCACCTTTGATAAATCATATGCCAAATGCCCTAAATTTAATTGTAGATGTAATAGTGAGCCTTTATTAACCCTAACCCTAACCCTGTATAGTAATAAAGCAAGTACGCACATTTCTGTTCTGCCTCAAATATCACCTAATGAACGTGGCCAACGTTGATTTTGAAAGACACCCTGCGGAGGGGAACACGGACAGAACCACAGACAGGAGAACCAGAGGGGAACATGGACAGAACCACAGACAGGAGAACAAGAGGGAAACATGGACAGAACCACAGACAGGAGAACCAGAGGGAAACATGGAGAGAACCACAGACAGGAGAACCAGAGGGCAACATGGACTGAACCACAGACAGGAGAACCAGAGGGGAACATGGACAGAACCACAGACAGGAGAACTAGAGGGAGACAGAACCACAGACAGGAGAACCAGAGGGCAACATGGACAGAACCACAGACAGGAGAACTAGAGGGAGACAGAACCACAGACAGGAGAACCAGAGGCCAACATGGACAGAACCACAGACAGGGGAACCAGAGGGGAACATGGACTGAACCACAGACAGGAGAACCAGAGGGGAACATGGACAGAACCACAGACAGGAGAACCAGAGGGAAACATGGATGAAGGGTTTCATGGAGGGGTGGATGAAGGGGTGAGTGGAGAGGTAGATCAAGGGGTGAATGGAGGGTGGATGGAGACTTGAAGGGTGAAAAGAGGTAGGAGAGAGGGGTAGAGGGCTGGGTGCAGAGGGAGAGGGATCAGTGGATAGATAACGTAGAGGCAGAATATGGGCTCTGCCTCTGAAGATGGTTTGGAGCTAGCCTCTCACATGAGGTCTACCTGGAAGGGACAGACTTTGGCATGAAGCTCAACTTCTGGGAGCGCTTACTGCTTTGTCTGGCAAGAGGAATAGCTCAAGATCTGTTAAAGGCAGTTTGGAGCGCAGTTTAATGTGAAATGATCTGGCCCTGACAGCTCATTTGTAATGACGTGTGCCATCATTGCTCCTTGTTGGTTTGGCCTGTAGGTCTTCATGAGCTGATTTACCTCCAATAGGTCCCCTCTTACCATTTGGTTTTATAATGGCACTTGTTTATTTTGTGAATTTAACCTTCCACTTACTTCCATTTTAGTACAGCCACAAAGCTCGATGACTGCTACATAAAAGTTTATAGTCTACTCTGCAAGTCAGCAAGATTACCAATAATAACCATAACTCTTTCCAAAAGGTCTGTAACCGATTCAGATGTTGGCCCAGATTGAATTGAGTGAAGGCACTTCAGGTGGAGTGAAAGCTGGACTCAACCTCTTTTGGTCCGCAACCTTTTCCCTAAGTTCACATCTAAAAAACAACAACCAAGAAGGCCCGATGAGATTTATGGATTCACATATGCTCCATTAGTGAAATAAATCCTTTCCGAATTGACGGCAGAGAGCAGATCTTCCAAGAGGCCCCTGAAGCTGTGAAAAATAAAGGAATCTTGACGAGCCGACAGGAACGTGGAGCGTGAGGTTAGACGAGGTGAAGGTCTGATGATGGATCAGGGCCAGTTCCTTGATTTAATAGCTCATTAAAAGCACCCGCTGTTTGTTGACATTGTGGTGAAGTGGTAAAGAGGAGCTTAGTCCTTTATGCGTAAGTCAATAAGCGGGGGACAGATGTGGAGAATATACTGAAGGGGAACCCGCTCATCTGAGTGGTCGCCAACCAACAAATACGGATCCAAGAATGTTCAGAAACGTTCCTGAAAGTGTTTTGCATATGGAGTGATATTGTTCTTAGGAGGCGGCGTACAACACTCACAACTCATAACTAATGAATAGGCTAATTAGTTATGGGTTATTACAACAGTTCATACTTGGATATTCAAACTACACATCATAATTGAGCATTCTAAATGGCCCCCCTAATTGGATGTGTTTTTTTCATCATCTAATTGTACCCCATAATTAAATATTGTAATGAACCAGTAGGTGTGAATTCTCCACTTCTGTTGTTTTAGGTTCCAGATGCTCGAGATCACTTCCTTATGACACTGCCAGACCACTCCCCTGGGCTAGAGCCAAGGTTCACTTCTGCTTTATGTGGCTACTCACTGTGATAGCACTGGGGTCTCTCTCTCTCTGTCTCTCTCTCTCTCTCTCTCTCTCTCTCTCTCTCTCTCTCTCTCTCTCTCTCTCTCTCTCTTTCCCTCCCTCTCTCTCTCTCTCTCTTTCTCTCTGCTTCTCTCTCTCTCTCTGCCTCTCTCTCTCCTCTCTCTCTCTCTCTCTCTCTCTCTCTCTCTCTCTCTCCTCTCTCTCTCTCTCTCTCTCTCTCAGTTTTGCGTCTTTATTTTCCATACACTTCATGTATAGAGTTTGAATCGATCCTCTGAGTTGGATCTGATCCTCCTGCTCTTGAGAAGTTTCAACAAGCAGACCTCATTAATTATGTCATCCCAAATGATCAAAGGAATACCACCAGCTAATTTGTGGTATAGCAGTCCTGTTATCAGCATAGAATAGTTACCTGGCTTCCTGCGAGGCTGGGACTATGCACAGTATGCGTCTCCTGAAGCAAGGAACGACCTCTGGGGAACGACCTCTGAGGAACGACCTCTGGGGAACGACCTCTGGGGAACGACCTCTGGGGAACAACCTCTGAGGAACGACTCTCTGGGAACGACCTCTGAGGAACGACCTCTGGGGAACGACCTCTGGGGAACGACCTCTGGGGAACAACCTCTGAGGAACGACCTCTGGGGAACGACCTGTGAGGAACAACCTCTTGGGAACGACATCTGAGGAACAACCTCTCGGGAACGACCTCTGAGGAACGACCTCTGGGGAACGACCTCTGGGGAACGACCTCTGGGGGAACGACCTCTGGGGAACAACCTCTGAGGAACGACCTCTGAGGAACGACCTCTGGGGAACGACCTCTGGGAACGACCTCTGAGGAACGACCTCTGGGGAACGACCTCTGGGGAACGACCTCTGGGGAGTTCCATACCCTCATACTTCTTGGAAGAGCCAGCAGAGCTGACTCATGGAAACACCATCATGAATACATGATGGTGTTTGGAGTACTCTGAGCTCGACGTTGTAGTTCGCAGTGCGCTGTGTAATGCTGGTGAACCAATGAGAGGGCAGAAATAGTGGTCAGTGTACTGCTCCCACCGAGAAGGTTCTGGGTCTGAAGTCAATGAGAGGGCAGAAGAGTGGTCAGCGTACTGCTCCCACCCGGAAGGTTCTGCGTCTGAAGCCAATGAGAGGGCAGAAGAGTGGTCAGCGTACTGCTCCCACCCGGAAGGTTCTGCGTCTGAAGCCAATGTCGGCCATTTATCTGCAAACATCCCTGAGGAAGATGGTGATGAAGACATGTTAGAACTCAGAGGTAATGAAGACATGGTATAACTGAGAGGTGATGAAGACATGTTATAACTGAGCCTCTGATGAAGACATGTTATAACTGATGAAGACATGTTAAAATTGAGAGGTGATGAAGACATGTTATAACTGAGGGGTGATGAAGACATGTTATAACTGAGCATCTGATGAAGACATGTTATAACTGATGAAGACCTGTTATAAGTGATGAAGTCATGCTCTAGCTCCTGTCCGGCACCAGGATTTGAGGTGGTAGTGGTTTACATTCTAGGCGGTTGTCCAAAGTGATTCATCTTGACTTTGGAGAGCGGGAAGGCGATCAAAAGAAGTCTTCCATCGCTCTCTGAGCGGCTCTCTGAGCGGCTCTCTGAGCGGCTCTCTGAGCGGCTCTCTGAGCGGCTCTCTGAGCGGCTCTCTGAGCGGCTCTCTGAGCGGCTCTCTGAGCGGCTCTCTGAGCGGCTCTCTGAGCGGCTCTCTGAGCGGCTCTCTGAGCGGCTCTCTGAGCGGCTCTCTGAGCGGCTCTCTGAGCGGCTCTCTGAGCGGCTCTCTGAGCGGCTCTCTGAGCGGCTCTCTGAGCGGCTCTCAGCTCTTCAACCCTTGATGTCAAGAACATTGGTTTGATGGATCTTTCTGTTATGGAAGTTTATGAATCGAGCTGACAGTCATTGCATTGAAATGAGTTCCAATAAATAACTTTTAATCGTCTGACGTCAGATTGAGATTTGACATCTGCAAGTTTGTAAAATGGGTTATTAAGGAGGAGTTACCTTGTCGTGTCTGTGGTTCCATTATTAGATTAGATACCAAGAGTACTTTGAATGATCAACAAATGATACATCATCTTCTGAAACCCTTTTGGCCGTCCTATTGTTCCTGTTTCAACACAGGGTCGGGGTGTAGCACAGGCCGTCCTATTGTTCCCTGTTTCAACACAGGTCGGGGTGTAGCACAGGCCGTCCTATTGTTCCTGTTTCAACACAGGGTCGGGGTGTAGCACAGGCCGTCTATTGTTCCTGTTTCAACACAGGGTCGGGGTGTAGCACAGGCCGTCTGCAAGCAGGACTAGAGACACGACTATAAAACAAGCACGCAGCACAGGCAGCAATTTATGAGCACATTTCTTACTGACATGCTACCCGGAGTATGTAACACATAGCCTAGCATTATATATTGCCATTGGTTGGCAGGAATGATCACGCCGATGTTTGTAGAGAACAATCAAAGAGAGGCAGCACTGCTTCTGCCCAGTCAAACGACCAATCAAAGCCCTGCTTCCATCCCTTCATTTCTATCTGTTCCATCTGATCCTGCAGCAGCAAACACTGACATCAACACGATTACTTGGTTTGCTTCACAATGCGCATGTTCTTGTGTATCAAAATACCATATAATTTAACGAGCTCTTTTGGACAGTTGTCTGAGGCAGATCGCTGTGTTCCTCCTGAAGACAACAATTTAAAAAGTTCTCTTTTGTACTACAGTGTTTTCTAGGTTCCTATGGCCCGCGTAGTAGCACAGCAGGTCGGGACCAGGCCGTTTAACTGCCTTGTGCACATACTTGACGACTTGTTAGGATTGGAGGGGCCATTGAAAACGTAATCCAAAATAAACACATTTTAGCAAGTCAACTCTTTGGTTTTGTCTGGTTTGAGCCAGAAGCAGATGTCCTCTCTGGCCCGCCAGTTCGAGCCATCTGAAACAACTCCGCTATCCCCGTCCAGCAAAGTATATCTGTCAACACATTAGCCATGAGCTTATTTTTTAGAATAACAGGGTTGTTTTTCCTTGGTAATACCTCCACCTGACCTGTGCCATGCTCTCAAAAGTATCACTCATCCTCTCAGTGATTGCGTTTGTCCGCTTGGGAGAGCCGGTCTTGTCATATTTATCACGGCGAGAGACACGCCGTGCGCTCTGGATGACGGAGGCCACATTCATACGTCCTAAAAGAGACTCACTGCCAAGAAGCAGGAGGAAGTCCTGGTGTTATTCAATAATGTGTCTTCCTGTCAGATGGGAAACATAAACATTAAGGAATATTGGGGATATTTCCTCTGAAACCGAAGAGCCCAGGGTACTTCTCCTGACTCGAGGGGAGGCGTGAGGTCGGGATGGTAACCTTGTGTTCGAGGTCATGGTGACCTTTGGCCTCCGGAGGTTTGATGTTCACTGGGTCATGACGTTGGTTCTGATGATATGTGTGTCATGATATCATACAGATCTTTTATGTTTTATATCGTGTCTAAAACCCTGCTTTACATTTACACATGACTCATTAATAAATAACATCCAACACAGGTTTTTGATTGGCTAACTTCTGAAAACTAATAACGCTAAGAACAACAAAGCAACCGGCTTTTATTATTGGTCAATGGAAGGTTTGAACGGTGAATGACTGAACTGACGATGGTTATGACCCATCCACGGCGGGCAGCACATGTCTTCCATTCTCTTCTGGAAGCGTTCTCCTGGTCTGCAGAGCGGGTTCATCTGAAGACCGCTCAGATGGGGGGGGGGGGGGGGGGGGGGGCGGGGGGGGATTCCTGTCGATGACAAACTCTGCAACACGTGACAGGTTTTTGGTTTTGGTTTAATCATTTCTGAGAACAAACAACACAACTCACTGCTTAGCCACAACTCTCTTTCATCACCGTCGAGGTATTTCTGCTTTGAACAAAACTAAACACCAAGACGCACGCTGACTGAGTTACTTAACTCAATAACTTCACCTATTGTTCATTCCTTCATGGGGGCTAATGGTGTCCACTGTCATGAGGTGCCGTCTTTATTCATGTCTTCATCTGACCCTTGGAGCTGAACCCATTCAGGGCCAATAGTTCCCTGATCCAGTGGTTCCCGACCCCCCCAATGGCCCCAATGGTGGGGCCATTGGGGCCCGGTATGCCGGGTACGCGTGGGGGCTCAAAGGAGAGATTTGAGCGCGTGGGGGCTCAAAGGAGAGATTTGAGGATCCATTCATAAGGAGAGATCTTACAGATAGTACAAAGGAAATGCCAATGATTAATACAGCCACGAGCCAACAGATGTTGATTGGGTCTAAACTATTTGTGTGGAAGATTGGGTCTCTGGCCAAAAACGGTTTTGAACCAGTGTGCTAACCTCAACCTCACCACAGCCTGCTCGTCACTCGAAATAGACAGCTGCTGGTGGCTCAGCATCAGAGCTGCCTCATGACTAAATGGTTGTCAATCATGGTCCATGAAGGAATGGCCCAGCCTCTGGGACATGTGTGGCCCTCCACATGCCTCCTCATGGGTTCTCCTTCGCCGCTGCCTCGTGATTCACGTCTTCCCTCTGCTTTAACCCAGCCAGGACCAGCGAGGAGGCGGAGGAGGTGCTAATCATTAGCTCTGTGGACGAGTCATCAACCTCCTGTTTCCAACACGTGTCCCTCTGTCATATGGAAGCACCCTGTTGGACACGAGGACACCCTGTAGGACACGAGGACACCCTGTAGGACACAAGGACACCCTGTAGGACACGAGGACACCCT
The DNA here is from genome assembly GCF_031168955.1 of Gadus macrocephalus. Classification (NCBI taxonomy): domain Eukaryota; kingdom Metazoa; phylum Chordata; class Actinopteri; order Gadiformes; family Gadidae; genus Gadus; species Gadus macrocephalus. Next base: position 27,296,432 of record NC_082387.1, read on the forward strand.
GTAGGACACAAGGACACCCTGTAGGACACGAGGACACCCTGTAGGACACGAGGACACCCTGTTGGACACGAGGACACCCTGTTGGACACGAGGACACCCTGTAGGACACGAGGACACCCTGTAGGACACGAGGACACCCTGTAGGACACGAGGAAGGACATGAAGGAGCCGTGAGTTCGCCTCCTGTCCTCCGCTGGAACGGAAGTGGCAATGGGGGGGCCTCAGAGGGACACCAGACAGACTTCCCTGGAAGATGGGACCGATCACAACAAGCACCACTTACACGGCTCATAGCAGACCCTCTTGGCGGACGACTGGCAGGACATCCTGACCCTAAACACGCAAACACAGATTAAACAGGCAGAGCAGGGTCCTCTCATATGGCTGTGTTTGATTAGTGTTGCTCTGTAATGTCTGCTGTACTGATGTGTGATACTGATAGCACTACTCCTCCTGGGACTGCAGACTCAATTAGCTCACAGATATCTCTATCTCTATTTCAATACATGCATTGTACTTGGTCCTTGTTCAACATAGACATGAGGAGAAAGAACCAGGCCTGAAGCCATAGAATTCGCCACAGCTACAGCCTGAATCTTACCTGTAGGTCATCCTACCTGTAGCTCCTCCCTACCTGTAGTCCTACCTGTAGCTCCTCCCTACCTGTAGTCCTACTACTGTAGCTCCTCCTACCTTTAGGTCCTCCCAACTGTAGCTCCTCCTACCTGTAGCTCCTCCCAGCTGTAGCTCCTCCTACCTATAGCTCTTCCTACCTGTAGTCCTACCTGTCTGTTCAGATACGTGCCCCCACACACCCGTTAACACTCCCCGTTAGAAGCAGACTGAGTGCTTCTAAGACTTCTAAACGTTCTCGACTGATGCTTTCCCAGGTGGAGTTCCTGTTAAGCGTGAACACACACACATGCAGGCACGCACACACCCCACACCCCATAGCACACAAACACATTTGAACACATTCTCAGAAGCATGCAGTCATACAGACACACACACACACACATAAATTAACATATTCTCAGTGTGAGTCACTTGTTGTCGATCGTCCAACGCTGGGACTGCTTCACTTTCTCTGCCCTACGTTTAGTCATCAGCTAAATGTACTCACTTCGCTTCTCTATCGCACACACAAAAAGGCACGCCCCCACCCACAAACACCCGCACACACCAACACTCACACACCAATACACACACACCAACACACATACGCACACACACACCCACAAACACCCGCACACACCAACACTCACACACAAATACACACACACCAACACACATACGCACACACAAACACACACACACCCGCCAACACCCGCACACACCAACACTCACACACACAGAGACAGGTTTAAGAAGTCAAAGAACAGCTTCAGCAAGGCGGGGAGAGAGGCCAACAACAGTACTCTGAGAGACTCCAACACCAGCTCTCAGCTAACGACTCTGGTTCTGTCTGGAAGGGGCTCAGACAGATGACAAACTACAGACCTAAACCCCCCCAATCAGTCAACAACCTGCAACTTGCTAATGAACTGAACGAGTTCTACTGTCGCTTTGAAAGACCAAGGGACACCATCCCCTGCGACTCCCTCTCCCATCTCACCAACCCCACCACCCCCAGCTCAGTAGAAACCTGGGCCTCTATATCTCACACCTCTGGGTCTATCCCCTCCACTACCACAGTGACGACTCTCTGCCTGCATGAGAGGGATGTCAACAAGCTCTTCAAGAGACAGAACCTCCGCAATGCAGCCAGACCAGATTCTGTCTCTCCATCCCACCCTGAAGCACAGCGCTGACCAGCTGTCTCCAGTGTTCACGGAGATCTTCAACACCTCACTGGAGAC
>NC_082387.1:27298390-27319474 GCF_031168955.1 Gadus macrocephalus
ATCGCTGAGACTCTTACGTTTGACATTTTGATGCTAAATTAAGGTTGTTGCGATGTGTGTGCGTGTGTTTTTTTTGTCCCGTACACACGCACACACACACACACGTGTCACCATGTAACACACACCCATCCCACACACAAACACACATACCAGTGGATCACACCTTGCTCTCTCTCTTCCTCACACACACAGACACACACAGACACACACACAGACTCACACAAACACAGTCACACACACGTTCGTGAAGTGGCTGGCTGATTGTCAGACGGTGTAATCACGGCGGTCTCTAAATCAGCTGTGTACATTTCTAATTACAGAGCGCAACGCGCCCTCAAGGCTGGCTGCTGCCTCCTTCATCTCCACAGCCTCCTCTCTCCCCCTCTCTCCCCTCTCCCTCCTCTCCCCTCTCTCCCCTCTCCCTCCTCTCTCCCTCCTCTCCCTCCTCTCCCCCCTCTCCCTCTCCCTCCTCTCCCCCTCTCCCTCCTCTCCCTCCCCTCCCCCCTCTCCTTACTTCACTCCCTCCTCTCCCTCCTCTCTCCCTCTCCTCTCTTTTCCCTCTCTCCCCCCTTTCCCTCCCCTCCCCCCTCTCCCTCCTCCTCTCCCTCTCCTCTCCTTTACCTCTCTCCTCTCCCTCCACTCCCTCCTCTCCCTTCTCTCCCCCCTCTCCCTTCTCTCCCCCCTCTCTCTCCTCTTTCCTGGTATTATTGGTCTGTTTGTTGCTTTTGTTGGTTAGTGGTGAGTGGGTTGAGGAGTGTGTTGGGTTAGCGGTGTGTTGGGTTAGCGGTGTGTTGGGTTAGCGGTGTGTGGGGTTAGCGGTGTGTGGGGTTAGCGGTGTGTTGGGTTAGCGGTGTGTGGGGTTAGCGGTGTGTGGGGTTAGCGGTGTGTGGGGTTAGCGGTGTGTTGGGTTAGCGGTGTGTGGGGTTAGCGGTGTGTGGGGTTAGCGGTGTGTTGGGTTAGCGGTGTGTGGGGTTAGCGGTGTGTTGGGTTAGCGGTGTGTTGGGTTAGCGGTGTGTTGGGTTAGCGGTGTGTGGGGTTAGCGGTGTGTGGGGTTAGCGGTGTGTGGGGTTAGCGGTGTGTGGGGTTAGCGGTGTGTTGGGTTAGCGGTGTGTTGGGTTAGCGGTGTGTTGGGTTAGCGGTGTGTGGGGTTAGCGGTGTGTGGGGTTAGCGGTGTGTGGGGTTAGCGGTGTGTGGGGTTAGCGGTGTGTGGGGTTAGCGGTGTGTTGGGTTAGCGGTGTGTGGGGTTAGCGGTGTGTGGGGTTAGCGGTGTGTGGGGTTAGCGGTGTGTGGGGTTAGCGGTGTGTTGGGTTAGCGGTGTGTTGGGTTAGCGGTGTGTGGGGTTAGCGGTGTGTTGGGTTAGCGGTGTGTGGGGTTAGCGGTGTGTGGGGTTAGCGGTGTGTTGGGTTAGCGGTGTGTGGGGTTAGCGGTGTGTTGGGTTAGCGGTGTGTTGGGTTAGCGGTGTGTTGGGTTAGCGGTGTGTGGGGTTAGCGGTGTGTTGGGTTAGCGGTGTGTGGGGTTAGCGGTGTGTGGGGTTAGCGGTGTGTTGGGTTAGCGGTGTGTTGGGTTAGCGGTGTGTTGGGTTAGCGGTGTGTGGGGTTAGCGGTGTGTTGGGTTAGCGGTGTGTTGGGTTAGCGGTGTGTTGGGTTAGCGGTGTGTGGGGTTAGCGGTGTGTTGGGTTAGCGGTGTGTGGGGTTAGCGGTGTGTTGGGTTAGCGGTGTGTGGGGTTAGCGGTGTGTTGGGTTAGCGGTGTGTGGGGTTAGCGGTGTGTGGGGTTAGCGGTGTGTGGGGTTAGCGGTGTGTTGGGTTAGCGGTGTGTGGGGTTAGCGGTGTGTGGGGTTAGCGGTGTGTGGGGTTAGCGGTGTGCGGGGTTAGCGGTGTGTGGGGTTGGCGGTGTGTTGGGGTAGCAGTGTCCATGGGTGACGTGTGTCTGGAGACTGAGTCTGTTCCCCATCCTCCTCTGAACACGATGAGAGACACTAAGACTCAATAATGTGATCCCATCCTCCCCTGGTGGGTTCCTTCCTCTCAGCCTGGTCTCCGTTGACGCTGCGACCGCAGGCGGTGGCTTTGTGTTTCCTGCTGAGCGTTTGTTAAGGTGCCGTTGTTTGACTCCCTAGACGGCTAAAGGTGGGAGGCGTCCTTGGCGGTCGGCGGCCCTGAGCAGCGGCGCACTGACCTTCTCTTTGTTCTCCATGTCTCTGCGCCACAAGGTCCCCCCTGCTCTGTTCCTCCCTCCTCCTCCCTCCTCCTCTCGTCTCCTCTCGTCTCCTCTCTGCTCCTCTCTCCTCCTCTCGTCTCCTCCCTCCTCCTCCCTCCCCCCTGCTCCTCCTCCCTCCTCCTCCTCCCTCCTCCTCCTCCCCCCTCCTCCTCCTCCTCCTCCACCTCTCGTCTCCCCTCTGCTCCTCCTCCCTCCTCCTCCTCCCCCCTCCTCCTCCTCCCTCCTCCTCTCGTCTCCTCTCCTCTCGTCTCCCCCCTGCTCCTCCCCCCTCCTCCACCTCCTCCCCCTCCTCTCGTCTCCCCTCTGCTCTTCCTCCCTCCTCATTATTCCGGCGGCGGCGGCTGAAGGTGAGGCGGCCTTAGCGGCGGACGCCTTTCAGCGCAGACCATTCAGTCCGCAGCCTTGTGCCGAAGAGGCGGCGGGCATATGGCTCAGAGGAAGACATTAGTGCGGCTCCCAGGGCCCGCCTCCTGCTCCCAGGGCCCGCCTCTTGCTCCACGGCTCCGCCAGGGAGAGCAGGTCGTCTGGCAGGCGGGGGGGTGTGGGTTGGACCCCCAGCTCCTCTTGGCTCAAGGGGTCCCTGACCGGCTCCGCTTCTGATTCTGTTGATTGACACCTGTCACGCTGGGTGAGTGCGTGTGTGAATCAGTGAATATCTGCGTGTAAGCGGCGTGAGCAGCCGCAGTGGTGAGGGGACCCCCTAACGAGGCGGTCCTAACGAGGCGGTCCTAACGAGGCGGTCCTAACGAGGCGGTCCTAACGAGGCGGTCCAAAGGAGGCGGTCCGAGGAGGCGGTCCTAACGAGGCGGTCCTAACGAGGCGGTCCTAACGAGGCGGTCCTAACGAGGCGGTCCAAAGGAGGCGGTCCGAGGAGGCGGTCCTAACGAGGCGGTCCTAACGAGGCGGCCCTAACGAGGCGGTCCAAAGGAGGCGGTCCTAACGAGGCGGTACGAGGAGGCGGTCCAAAGGAGGCGGTCCAAGGAGGCGGTCCGAGGAGGCGGTCCGAGGAGGCGGTCCGAGGAGGCGGTCCGAGGAGGCGGTCCGAGGAGGCGGTCCGAGGAGGCGGCCCCCTCCAGCCGGGGGCCGGCAGGTGGGCGGGGCCACGTGTTGCTCCTCGTCCCGACACATAACGCCATGGCCGTCCAAGGAGTGTCTCTCTCCCCCCGTCTCTCTCTCTCTCCGTGTCTCCCCCTCCCTCCCCCGTCTCTCTCTCTCTCTCTCTCTCTGTGTCTCCTCTCCCTCCCCCTGTCTCTGTCTCTCACTCTCTGTGTCTCCCCCTCCCTCCCCCGTCTCTCTCTCTCCGTGTCTCCCCCTCCCCCTGTCCCTCTCTCTCTCTGTGACTCCCCCTCCCTCCCCCTGTCCCTCTCTCTCTCTCTCTGTGACTCCCCCTCCCTCCCCCTGTCCCTCTCTCTCTCTCTCTGTGTCTCCCCCTCCCTCCCCCGTCTCTCTCTCTCCGTGTCTCCCCCTCCCCCTGTCCCTCTCTCTCTCCGCGGCCCGTGGGCGACCGAGCGTCGAGCTCCGGTCTCAGGACCGTTAGTCGCTGTGACGGTAGGGGGGCGGGGGGGGGCCCAGCCAGCGCCCCTCTCCTCTTCAAGGGGTCCGATGAGGAGCTAAGAGCCCGGTGGAGGGGGGGGGTACCTGGGACATGAAGGGGGGGCCATATCGCTACGAGGCCCGCTATCATAAATAACCCAGGAGCCTCCCGCCGCCGCGCCGTATGCTAACGACGCTTCTCCGTGTGGCCGCCGCCCCTTCAAGAGGCGCCGAGGAGGAGACCTGGAGCAGCAGGAAGAGAGGGAATTTTAGATGAAAAGATGCATTATTCCATTCTTCTTTTCTCCTTCTTTATCCAAAGCCCCCCAACCCCTCTCCCGCCTCTCGCCCTCCCCCCTCTGTCTCCCCCCTCCGTCTCCCCCTCTGGTTGGTTTCATTACATAAACGTTGTAGAAGAAGGGCGGAGATCTCCGCTTGAGGACCTGAGAGAAGCCAGGAGGACAGGGAGAATAGACGAGAGCTCTGATGGCGGACCTCACGGAGGAGAATCAGACTGGTTCTGTCTGACAGGGGGGATGAATACAGATCATAGCAGACATGGGATTGGTTGGATCTGGTTAAATAGGATCCGCAGACACGTGATGGTCGTGAAACAAGAGGCCTTTGGGATCATCCTGATCTTGTGTCATCACTTTTATCAGAATAATTGTGTGTTTGTGTATTTAGTGAAACGTCCCAGAGTTCATCAACCACCATTTTGCCTGTGTGTGTGTGTGTGTGTGTGTGTGTGTGTGTGTGTGTGTGTGTGTGTGTGTGTGTGTGTGTGTGTGTGTGTGGGTGGGTGTGTGTGTGTGTGTGTGTGGGTGTGTGGGTTTGTGTGTGTGGGTGTGTGTGTGTGCTCCAGAGATTCCCAGCACCTACCCCCCCCCCACCTGTTGACTGGTGGGCTGTGCTGGTGTGCGTTGTGCTCGTTGTGTGTTGTGCTCGTTGTGTGTTGTGCATTGTGCGTTGTGTGGTGTGCGCTGTGCTGGTGTTTGTCTAGTGATTAATAGACGACGGGCGGATAATGCGCTTAATGTTCTGATGTTGTGTATCTGTTGGCAGATTGCTCCATGCTGCTAATCCTCATTCAGTTGCTGTGGATCAATGCCAATCCCCTGGCTGGGCCCCCCCCCGTGGACCCTGATGTCTCCCCTCCATTAAAGCCCTAATCCCGCTAATCATCCCTAATCCACACCTACCGCCCGCCCTGATGAGCACCACGTGCACGCCAGCGCACAGCCCCTCGCTGCACGGCCAACAGCTCATGCACTCGCTCATGTACATGAGCTTACATGCCGAAGCTCACATGCTCACCATCAGGGGCGACCTACACCCCACGTGCACCAGCTCACCTGCACGCTCGCAGCTGCCCCCATCACGTGCACCAGCTCACCTGCACGCTCGCAGCTGCCCCCATCACGTGCACCAGCTCACCTGCACGCTCGCAGCTGCCCCCATCACGTGCACCAGCTCACCTGCACGCTCGCAGCTGCCCCCATCACGTGCACCAGCTCACCTGCACGCTCGCAGCTGCCCCCATCACGTGCACCAGCTCACCTGCACGCTCGCAGCTGCCCCACCACAGAGAGCAACTCATGTGCCCTCACTCCTTCAGTTCACCCTCCTTCAGTTCACCCTGCTTCAGTTCACCCTCCTTCAGTTCACCCTGCTTCAGTTCAGCCTCCTTCAGTTCACCCTCCTTCAGTTCACCCTGCTTCAGTTCAGCCTCCTTCAGTTCACCCTGCTTCAGTTCACCCTGCTTCAGTTCACCCTCCTTCAGTTCACCCTCCTTCAGTTCACCCTCCTTCAGTTCACCCTGCTTCAGTTCACCCTCCTTCAGTTCACCCTGCTTCAGTTCACCCTGCTTCAGTTCAGCCTCCTTCAGTTCACCCTGCTTCAGTTCACCCTCCTTCAGTTCACCCTGCTTCAGTTCACCCTCCTTCAGTTCACCCTGCTCCAGTTCACCCTCCTTTAGTTCAGCCTCCTTCAGTTCACCCTCCTTCAGTTCACCCTCCTTCAGTTCACCCTGCTTCAGTTCACCCTCCTTCAGTTCACCCTGCTTCAGTTCACCCTGCTTCAATTCACCCTGCTTCAGTTCACCCTGCTTCAGTTCACCCTCCTTCAGTTCACCCTCCTTCAGTTCAGCCTCCTTCAGTTCACCCTCCTTCAGTTCAGCCTCCTTCAGTTCACCCTCCTTCAGTTCAGCCTCCTTCAGTTCACCCTCCTTCAGTTCACCCTGCTTCAGTTCACCCTGCTTCAGTTCACCCTCCTTCAGTTCACCCTGCTTCAGTTCACCCTCCTTCAGTTCACCCTGCTTCAGTTCACCCTCCTTCAGTTCACCCTGCTTCAGTTCACCCTCCTTCAGTTCACCCTGCTCCAGTTCACCCTCCTTTAGTTCAGCCTCCTTCAGTTCACCCTGCTTCAGTTCACCCTCCTTCAGTTCACCCTCCTTCAGTTCAGCCTCCTTCAGTTCACCCTCCTTCAGTTCACCCTCCTTCAGTTCAGCCTCCTTCAGTTCACCCTCCTTCAGTTCACCCTCCTTCAGTTCACCCTCCTTCAGTTCACCCTGCTTCAGTTCACCCTCCTTCAGTTCACCCTGCTTCAGTTCACCCTGCTTCAATTCACCCTGCTTCAGTTCACCCTGCTTCAGTTCACCCTCCTTCAGTTCACCCTCCTTCAGTTCAGCCTCCTTCAGTTCACCCTCCTTCAGTTCAGCCTCCTTCAGTTCACCCTCCTTCAGTTCAGCCTCCTTCAGTTCACCCTCCTTCAGTTCACCCTGCTTCAGTTCACCCTGCTTCAGTTCACCCTCCTTCAGTTCACCCTGCTTCAGTTCACCCTCCTTCAGTTCACCCTGCTTCAGTTCACCCTCCTTCAGTTCACCCTGCTTCAGTTCACCCTCCTTCAGTTCACCCTGCTCCAGTTCACCCTCCTTTAGTTCAGCCTCCTTCAGTTCACCCTGCTTCAGTTCACCCTCCTTCAGTTCAGCCTCCTTCAGTTCACCCTGCTTCAGTTCACCCTCCTTCAGTTCACCCTCCTTCAGTTCACCCTGCTTCAGTTCAGCCTCCTTCAGTTCACCCTCCTTCAGTTCAGCCTCCTTCAGTTCACCCTCCTTCAGTTCACCCTCCTTCAGTTCACCCTGCTTCAGTTCACCCTCCTTCAGTTCACCCTGCTTCAGTTCACCCTGCTTCAGTTCACCCTGCTTCAGTTCACCCTCCTTCAGTTCACCCTGCTTCAGTTCACCCTGCTTCAGTTCACCCTGCTTCAGTTCACCCTGCTTCAGTTCACCCTGCTTCATTTCACCCTGCTTCAGTTCACCCTGCTTCAGTTCACCCTGCTTCAGTTCACCCTGCTTCAGTTCACCCTGCTTCAGTTCACCCTGCTTCAGTTCACCCTGCTTCAGTTCACCCTGCTTCAGTTCACCCTCCTTCAGTTCACCCTGCTTCAGTTCACCCTGCTTCAGTTCCCCCTCCTTCAGTTCACCCTCCTTCAGTTCACCCTCCTTCAGTTCACCCTGCTTCAATTCACCCTGCTTCAGTTCACCCTGCTTCAATTCACCCTTCTTCAATTCTACCAGGAATCCAATTAGTGAAATATGCACTATTAATTTAAAAACAATCTTTGCCATGGGAATATTAATATAATTGAACCTAAATGTCATCTTGAATGATGCAAGAGTCAGAGTTGTAAGTAAAGTGTAATAAGTAATGTGTATTTAGTAAAATTTTCATTTAGTAAAGTGGTATTTAGTAAATTGGTATTTAGTAAAGTGTATTTAGTAAGGTGTGGTATTAAGTAAATGGTATTTAGTAAGGTGTGGTATTAAGTAAAGTGTATTTAGTAAAGCATATTTAGTAAGGTGTGGTACTTAGTAAAGTGTATTTTGTAAGTTGTGGTATTGAGTAAATGTTATTTAGTAAGGTTTGGTATTGAGTAAAGTGTATTTTGTCAAGTGTATTTAGTAAAGTGTATTTATTAAGGTGTGGTATTTAGTAACGTTTATTTAGTAAGTTGTGGTAGTTAGTTAAGTGTATTTAGTAAAGTGTATTTATTAAGGTGTGGTATTTAGTAATGTTTATTTAGTAAGTTGTGGTAGTTAGTTAAGTGTATTTAGTAAATTGTGGTATTAAGTAAAGTGTATGTAGTGAGGTGTGGCATTTAGCAAAGCGTATTTGTAGAGCTGTCTGTTAAACGCGTTATTAACGGCGTTAACGCAAACCAATTTTAACGGCGTCAAAAAAATTATCGCGCGATTAGCGCAATTGTTTTATTAAAAAATATATATATAATTTTCTTTGGCTCAAAACAAAGAAGCAGTAGCCTGACTGCTATGTTCAAATGACATTTGTTCAAAGCAGTCGTTTAATTGCACTAATAGGCTCTTTTTTTGTATCGTCCTGTTTTGATCAGTATATGCCAATGTTGTTATCAATAAAAAATAATTTGCACGAGGCAAGCCGATGCACTTCACCATGTTGATAAGAGAATTAAAATGAGAAGAATTATGGGACAAAAAAATCAAGGGATATTTAGCATAGAAAAAGAATTTGCGAACCCCTTAAGACCCAATCGCCCACCGGTGGGCGATTGGGTTTGTTGACGATATGTTTCCACTACGGAGCGACATAACCCGCTTCAACTTTCATCATTACAGACATTCTATACGTCGTTAGAAAGGGTAGAATCTCCACAATTTATTCATCCGGTTGTTTTTATCTATAAATCATGAGCACAAAACCATAAATCATTGATAATTACCAGCATGGTAAACCGGAAATGCCAAAAAACAGAGCGACTCCCTACCTTTGAAGCAATCTGAGAACCGTAATATGTGTCCATTCCTCAATTATTTATATTCCAATTGTCCGTGAGAATCCACTGATCAAAAGCATCCAAATGGTTTTTCATAAAATTATTCCAGCTTGTGAATATCGTCGTGTAAAGTCCATTTGTTTACCATCTCCAAACTTTGTTCGTCAACTAACATCCAGACGTTCGCAGCCGTATCGATATTTTCTCTACCTCCAGTATGGAGTTGTTGGGTATGCTTGTTTTCATCACTTTGCTGGCTACAAAATAAAAGTGTCCCCGTCTTTTTCTGTTCAGTTTTCACCCCGGTACAGCCCGTGAAGTAGATGGAGCGCTCCCAGTTCGAAGGGCCAATAGGCTTTGTTTACTTTGTTACGCGGCTTTAGTATAGGGACAGCGTATTGGCTATTGATATATCAATCACTTGGGCTTCTAGCCAATGAGTTTACCTTTCCAACGCTGCCAGGCGTGTCCAGGTGTGATACGTATGAGCCGAGACATAAAGCTGCGTCAACACTGCGTCAAGCTAGCAATACAATCATTCTGTTTATGTACAGTTATTTCCTGTTGATTTGTGTAGTATGTAATATCATATATCGGTGTTTATTTGTTTTCTATGTAAATAACATCCCATTGAATTGCATTTATATATTTCTTCATTATATTTGGTGACATTTGTGCATTGCATTGTGTTTGTAGGTCAATTCAGTCCAGTATATTCTGTCATTTTTCTATGATGGTTACTATCCGGTAGTGTCTCATCACATGACAATATCTCAATATGGCCATATCAAATGAATGTGTGAAAAAATTATGTTTTGAATCATGGAGAAAGGTTTTATAGTCACCAAAATGCTTCAGTAATGTTTCCAGTGTCACAGAAGTGAGTAAATGCATTTGGCACAATTTGGCCATTTGGAGACATTTTGGAGAGGTTTGTGCCGCCAGTGACAACACACCATAAAAACTCCATTAACTCCCAAAGGTTTAGGCCTAGAACTCCAAAATTTCTTCCAGGTGTAGTTGGCATGATGTAGAAGGTATTTGGCATATTGCCATATGCCTTACATAAAGCACATCCTAGTTATTGTAGTTCAATTATGACCTATTATTTTCGAAGACAAAAAAATTGCTTTAGAGCCATGTTTGAACTGATGTCATTTAGGTTGTGTGTATGATACATGCCAAAACATATCTACAGAAACTTGAGTTTGCCAGCTTTCAAATGAAGTATCATACATCCATCTAGGACTTAGGGTTACTGTGTTAAAAAAATACTGCCGAGACAGAACAGGTTAATCACGATTAATCGTGAGTTAACTATGACATTAATGCGATTAATCACGATTAAATATTTTAATCGCTTGACAGCTCTAGTATTTAGTAAGGTGTGGTATTTAATAAAGTTTATTTAGTAAGTTGTGGTAGTTAGTAAGGTGCATTTAGTAAAGTGTGGTATTAAGTAAAGTTTTGGATTTAGTAAAGTTGTATCAAGCAAAGAGTATTAGTTAAAGTGTACTTAGTAAAGTGTGGTATTTAGTAAAGTGTATTTAGTAAAGTCTGGTATTTAGTAAAGCGTTATTTAATTAGGGTTTGTATTTATTAAAGTGTATTTAGTCAAGTGTGGTATTTAGTAAAGTTAATTTATTAAACCGTATTTGGTAAAGCGTATTTAGTAAAGTGTGGTATTAAGTTAAATGTGGTATTAAGTAAAGTGTATTCAGTAAGGTGTTGTCTTAAGTAAAGTGTATTCAGTAAAGTGTGGTATTTAGAAAAGTCTGGTATTTGGTGAAGTGTGGTATTTAATAAAGTGTGGTATTTCTGTAAAGTGTGGCATGAAGTAAAGTGTATTTAGTGAAGTGTGGTATTTAGTCAAAGGTATTTAGTAAAGTGTGGTATTTAGTAAAGTGTATTGAGTAAAGTGTGGTATTTGTTAAAGTGGTATTTATTGTGGTATCGAGTCAAGTGTATTTAGTCAAGTTTATTATTTAGTGAAGTTTTTTTAGTAAAGTGTGGTGTTTAGTCAGGTGTGGTATTTAGTAGAGTGTATTTAGTAAAGTGTATTCAGTAAAGTGTGGTATTTAGTAAAGTGGCATTTGGTTTGTGGTTGATAACAAGAAAAATTACCCAGGAGCTCAAAGCCTGTGTTTAGACCGTTTCCATATTTACGGACACAGTTTATTTTCTTTGTCAAACTAATGATGACGGCTGATCATGTTTCAATGTTTATGTGCTAAAACCTCCAACAGTGTTTCCATGACCTTCTTCAAACTGTACAGAGGCTCATGTGTGTTGGGGTCCCGGTGTTTGTCGCACCGTGCCGTGTTCCCCAGCAGGGGGCGCTGGAGGCCCGCGGCTCATTGGGGAGTGAAGCCTTCTCTAACCAAACCGATCCCGTTTGACTCCAAACACCCATAGTTAGTTTAAAATAACACACGTCCATCAATTCAAATGGTGCATATTATTGGATAATTGTAGAAAAAGCTGTCACCGATCTTGTAATAAACTTTTGATTTTAATATTGGATTACCCAGCAACCCACGCGTAAACTCACCGCCAAAAGCAGAACTCTGTCTCCTAAACAGACTCTTGGCCAGGGCTGGGTGGAGGTGATACACTTCAGTCAGTGTCAAGGGTGACAGTTGTGTTTGTGTGACAGTGTTGTGTGTGACAGTGTTGTGTGTGTGACCGTGTCGTGTGTGTGTGTGTGTGTGTGTGTGTGTGTGTGTGTGTGTGTGTGTGTGTGTGTGTGTGTGTGTGTGTGTGTGTGTGTGTGTGTGTGTGTGTGTGTGTGTGCGTGTGTGTGCGTGTGTGTGTGCGTGTGTGTGTGCGTGTGTGTGTGCGTGTGTGTGTGGCAGTGTGTGTGTGACAGTGTGTGTGTTTGGCAGTGTTGGTGTGGGACTGTGTGTTGTTGGAGTCTCTCTCTGTCCCCTGGTCCCATGGGCGTGTGCTGTCCGGAGCCCTTAATGATGCTTTGGTTTATTCTGCTCTTTTTATAGAAGGTTCATGTAACTGGGAATGATTTTGAAAAAAAAGAAAATCATGCACTGATCTTAAGCCTATAGGCCTATTAACATATTCATGTATTTTATTACGGATGTTATTCTGGAACTGTTTTAAGAATAACGAGCGGAGGCCTGAGGTGAAGAGAGACGACCTTTACGCACGGGGTCCACGCGTCCTCGCTGCGCTGTGGAACCCGAACCGGAATCAGCAAACTGAACCAGAATCAACAAACGGAACCGGAATCAGCAAACTGAACCAGAATCAACAAACGGAACCGGAATCAGCAAACTGAACCAGAATCAACAAACGGAACCAGAATCAGCTAACTGAACCCAGAAACAGCTCGTGTCTGAGATCCACTGCCGAGTCCTCTTCCTTCGTGTCCGCATAAATAGAGCGGAAACCCAAACACTCCTGTGAGCCCTCGCCGGAGGACCACCAGGACCACTTGGAGTCGGGCGACGCGGGACCAGGACCCGGGCTTGATTCCAGGACGTGGTCTTGATACCGTCCTGCGGGATACCAGGGTGACATGTTTGCGCTGACATGAAGTTGTTCCACGGAGCGTCTCCGCGGCTCCGCGTCTCTTCACACCCCAGGCCCCGCGGCCCGCGGAGGGATCTAAGGGTTTATTATCTTATATCATGGTCTATATTACGGGCTGTGAAACGGTTCATGGGTTAAATTAACCAAGGCCGGGCGGCTCTCTGTTGTTTAGATTATTACCACTATAATAATGTTCAGCCGATTAAATACAATAGCCGCAATAAATGGATCTCCCATCTACCACGAGGCCTGATAATAATAATAATAATCATAATAATAATCATAATAAAATTAATAGTAATAATAATAATTATTATTAATATTATCATAATTATAATAAGAATTGTAACAATTATAATAACACAAATATAAATAATTGTTATAATTATAATAGTCATTATAATAAAATAAATAATAATAATAATAATAGTCTTCAGTCGATGAAAAGACGGTAAATAATGTCGAATTAATATTGCGCAATTTAGTACGATGACCCAAGACATAGACGAAGTGAGTTTGCAGAAATAAGTTGAGAGCTGAGTCTCTGTCCGGCTTTCAAGGTCTATCTCAGTGTCCTGGACTCGGACTCGATGCTCTGTTTCCTCCACAGCTCAGCTTTTGACGGACTCGATGCTCAGGATCTCCAAACTTCAGGGTAGAAGACGAGATGTTCTGTGGAGATCCACAGCTCAGGGTTTAAAGGTCTAGACGTTGTGTGTTTTAAAGGTTTAGATGTTGTGTCTTTTAAAGTTTGAGATGTGTGTTTTAAAGGTGTAGATGTTATTTTCCAGGGTAAAGGTTTAGATGTGTGTTTTCAGGGTAACGGTTTAGACGTGTGTTTTCTGGTTGAGATGTGTGTTTTCAGGTTTAGATGTTGTTTGTTTTCAGGCTAACCCTTTAGATGTGTGTTTTCAGGGTAACGGTTTGGATGTTATGTGTTTTTGGGGTAAAGGTTAGGCTTTTTTATGTTTCAGGGTTAATGTCTAGATGTTGTGTATTCTCCACATTACATAACGAGTGTCTCAGGTTGTCTGCTGCGTTTACCAGAAACAGCCACAGAAGATGCGTGGATTCTTAATGACGACAAAAGAGCTTTTCTTGTATATATGTTTTATGTAAGTAATAAAATATTACTATAACATAAATAGAAATGCGACCTTGCAATCCACATACAACCAATGAAGTAAAGAAACGCGTTGAGATGAACCGCGAGGTTCAAAAACAGCCGACAGCCTCCAAACACATTGAAGAAATAAATATTTATATAGAAATGCTCAGATTCAGAAATGAAATCATATTAAAATATTTTCTTGGAATTAGTAAGTGTACAAAACTGCCCGGAAAGAAAAGAAAAAACAAAGAATAGAAACAATAACTGACAACAAATACAAGTTTACATATTCGACATATTTACATATTGGAAATAATCCTGGCGACATTTTCACTAGAATCTTTTTGAAAATGTCAAATTAAATTAAAAAAAACGATAATAATAATACAATATTTCTCCTCGCGGAGGAACACACCGCCTTATTTTCCCTTTAGATCAGAACTCAATAAATATTCAAAGCAAGTCCCTTTAATTCCTTTACGCGCAGAATGGTCTTAAGACTGGTCCTTCACCAGTCTTAATGGTTCTAATAAGACTGGTCCTTTACCAGTCTTACTGGTTCTAATAAGACTGGTCCTTTACCAGTCTTACTGGTTCTAATAACACTGGTCCTTCACCAGTCTCACTGGTTCTAATAACACTGGTCCTTCACCAGTCTTACTGGTTCTAATAAGACTGGTCCTTTACGCACCAGTCTCACTGGTTCTAATAAGACTCTCAGGACGGGAGATGGAGACACGGGGAGCTGGAAGTTACCTGAGATATCGACTCTTATTGGACCAATCTCTGTTGAAGTGTTGCGAGGAGAGCTGAGAGAGATGACGGCACCCTGGTTGAGACAACAGCCCCTGGGTTGAGACCACATCACCCTCGGGTGACACCGACCGGTTGTAAACAAGGCGAATCTTTTTAGCCGAACGACACCAGCGTTACAATTTTACCAATTTTATAAAATTAAATACCAACTAAAGAAATAAGTGCTGCATGCAAATGAAAAATCACAATAATATTAATAATTATAATCATAAAAACAAAGAACCCAGAAAAGACAACAAAATGCGTGTGAATAATAACCGTAATAATATCGTAATACAAATCTGCTTGGCCCTATTGTAATAATCATAATCCGTCGGGCCCTTTCATAATAATAATAATAATCCGTGGGGCCCTTTCATCATAATAATAATCCGTGGCCCTCCCGTCTCGAGCTGAGCTCTTTGTTAAGGCTGTCGTCCTGCTCCTCATCTGGGACCGGATCGGTCCTGGACCGAGGCGTTGGTACTGGGAGCGAGGCTTTAGTACTGGGAGCGAGGCTCTAGTACTGGGAGCGAGGCGTTAGTACTGGGAGCGAGGCTTTAGTACTGGGAGCGAGGCTCTAGTACTGGGAGCGAGGCGTTAGTACTGGGAGCGAGGCTTTAGTACTCGGAGTACTGGGAGTGTTAGTGGGAGGATTTAGTGTCGGAGCCGCGCGCCACGTCGTGTCCCCCAGCCCGGCCACGGAGCGCGGTGCCCGGGACACCCTAACCCGGGACCTGGAACGCCTTAACCCGGGACCTGGGACGCCTTAACCCGGGACCCGGGACGCCTTAACCAGGTACCTGGGACGCCTTAACCCGGGACCTGGGACGCCTTAACCCGGGACTCGGGACGACTTAACCCGGGACCCGGGGCTGATCTGAACCACCACGACCAAGTGAAATACTTCGACGAGGAGAGGGACACACTGAAGTTAAATGAAACCAAAACACCGTCACACTCATTAGAACAAAGAACGACAGACCGTAGGGTCTGGACCTCGAGGCCTCGGAACAAACAGTTCATCTTTAGTGATCCGCTCCGCCAAACGTCCCCCGGCAACCACAGCCCGGGACGGGCGGTCCCCGTGGCTCCTCCGTAGACTTTTGGTAAATAAACAACTTTGTTTCGTTCTAACGCATCAGTTCAGATAAAGCGGTATTTAGTCTCTCTCATGGTCCCCGCGACAGTCCGGGTGAGAGAGTGAGAGAGTGACTCTCCGTCCAGCTCACCCTCCGTGTCCTCTTTCACTTTCCCGGAAATAGAAAGCACAACAAAAGCAGAAGTTAAATGGGGTAAACTCCATCATAGTCTGTCCCCCCCCCCCCCACGAGGCGGGGGTCACGAGAACAGTCATTGCACCGGACTCTGCAGCGAGTGGTGGAGAGGGGGGGTCTCTGCCTGGGAGTACACGTCCTCCATGTTGGGGTGCGGGACCCCCACCGGGGTCATCCTCTTCTCCTTCTGCCGCCGGTTGCAGAACCACACGCGCACCACCTCCTTCTCCAGCTGCAGCGTGCCCGCCAGGGACGTGATCTCGTGCGCGGACGGCTTTGGGCACTTGAGGAAGTGGTTCTCCAGCGCGCCCTTCACGCCCACCTCGATGGACGTCCTCTTCTTCCGCTTCCGGCCCTGCGCCGCAATCTTGTCCAGGTTGGTGGGACTGCCGGTGTTGGAGTCCGTCTCCTCCAGCCACTTGTTGAGCAGGGGCTTCAGCTTGCACATGTTCTTGAAGCTGAGCTGCAGCGCCTCGAAGCGGCAGATGGTGGTCTGCGAGAACACGTTCCCGTACAGCGTGCCCAGCGCGAGCCCCACGTCGGCCTGCGTGAAGCCAAGCTTGATGCGCCGCTGCTTGAACTGCTTGGCGAACTGCTCCAGGTCGTCCGAGCTCGGCGCGTCCTCGTCCGAGTGGTCCGCGTGGTGGCCGAAGCCCCCCCCGCCGGGGGACTCCAGCTGCGCCTCGTGCAGGCTCCCGGGCCCCGTGTCTTCGTGCATGCCCCCGTGGTGGAGCGCGCCGCCCGCACCCGGGCTCAGCATGGCGTTCAGGTTGGTGTAGCCGGGCTGCGCGTACACGAGCGGCCCGTGCCCGCCGGAGCCCACGGGCCCGGGCAGCGGGGACAGGTGGTGCGCGGGGGCCGCGGCGGGCGCCCACGCGTGCCCGTGGTGGCCCTGGTTGTTGTGGGTCTGCTGCTGGTGCACGAGGTGCGCTCTGTGGTGGAAGCCGCCGCCGCCGCCCAGGTCCTCGCGCGGCACGCTGGGCTTGTGCTCGTGCTGGATGTGTGTGGCGGTGGTCCAGTCTGTGTTCCCGCCGCCCGGCAGCCACTGGTGATGCGTGAGGCTCATGGGGTGGCCCGTGTTGGTGGCCGCGAGCCCCTGCAGGTACTCGTGGTGCATCATCTTCTGCACCTCGCGGTACGTGGTGCCCTGGTGCATGCGGTCGGAGTCCGGGTGCATGAGCGGGTTGGACGGCAGCGAGGAGTTCCGCGGGATGTACTGAGCTGTTGTCGCCATGGCGCCACTCTGAACACTGACGAGCTGAGGCGGTCTCGAGGCTTTAGAGCCGGAGCGACCCGACCTGCACGGGGAGGTCTTGGAGAGGCGCGAGGAGGAGGAGGAGAGGACACGCCTCCGCTGCGCGTGCATTGGCTCCTCGCCGTTTCGAGCACAGAGAGAGGTGCAGCTTCGTCGCGAGGACGCAGAGCGAGGCGCGTTTTTACGCACACAATTGAGCCGCGCTCAAGCCGGGCGGGAGAGCAGAAAGCGAAGTTCTCTTTTTATTGAGATCCTCTTTAACGCGGTTCTTTAAGTTCACTCCCCGCGCCTGAACCACCCGGGTTCTGTCGGGTTTCTGTCGAGTTTTGGGACCCGGTTCCCAGGCGGGCTTTTGTTTCCCTCGGTCTGCCCCCCCCCCCAACATCCTTCCCTGCGGGGCAGCGGGGCGCGAGGAGGCTTTAGAGCTCCGTCGGGTTGTTTAGCAAACAGCCACGCGGGGGAGCGCGGGGGACTGACCCCCACTCAGCGCCGCGCGCACAGGTCACGGACTGCTCTTGTGATTTATCCTTGTTACTCTCCCGGTCGATGATCAACAGCGCGAGCCCAATTATCAAGAGGCGCGTGATCAACATCTGGACGGCGTGGTGACGTGCGGGACGTCTGAAGGCTCCGAATCAAAGCGCCCCCTGTGCGTGTGTAGTTATTGTCCGGTTGATACCCAGAGATCTGTGATCCATCCCGCCGCCACCCACTTTGTAATGATAAGCCATGCTCTCTCTCTCTCTCTCTCTCTCTCCTCTCTCTCTCTCTCTCTCTCTCTCTCTCTCTCTCTCTCTCTCTCTCTCCTCTCTCTCTCTCTCTCTCTCTCTCTCTCCTCATCACTCTGATCAGATAAAAAAGGTGAACTGAGCTGTGCTTCAGTTCTGAGCCTCCTCTCTGTGAGGACCGGTTCATCCGTGTATGTGAGGGCCGCTTCATGCAGGGCTTGAGTCGGGGGTTGGAGCCGCTTCATCCGTGAACAGGGCTTGAGTCGGGGGTCAGAACCGGTTCCTCTGTGAACAGGGTTTGAGTCGGGGGTCGGAGCCGGTTCAACTGTGAACAGGGTTTGAGTCGGCCATTGGAGCCGGTTGATCTGTGGTTCCTGCTGCTCGCTCCGCTCCCCTCCTCATCTGATTATTTTTCCCTTCACGTTTTGTCCCGATAGCAAATTACCAATTCTATGAATTGCAAAGCAGCCTGTGAGACGCTGAGGGGAGAGAGGGGGGAGAGAGAGAGAGAGAGAGAGAGAGAGGAGAGAGAGAGAGAGAGAGAGAGAGAGAGAGAGAGAGAGAGAGAGAGAGAGAGAGAGAGAGAGAGAGAGAGAGAGAGAGAGAGAGAGAGAGAGAGAGAGAGAGAGAGAAAGTGAGAGGGAGAGCGAGCGAGAGAGAGAGGGGGGGGGGGGAGGAGGGAGAGAGGGGGATGGCGAGATTGAAAGGGATCTTTGCAAACACAATCACGTTCTTTAATGGAAATGCGGCTTTAAACAAATCTTACATCTCTGCGCTCCCAGTAAAACTCTGCAATCAGGAGAGAGAGAACGTTCTCTTCTGCTGTTCTCTCAGAATAGGACCGTTCTCCAGGAGAACGTTTTAATCATCCACCTCAAAGCAAGGTGGGGCTTTTTGTTTCATGTGGAGCGTTTGTTTTGGTTTCTTTCGCATGCGCAGCTCCTCTCTGTGTCCGCGCGGGACACGCGGTACCCCGCTGTGAGGCTCGAGTTGTGAGGCTCCTCGCGCTGTGAGGCTCGCGCTCTCAGAAGGTAAGTCTGTTCTCTGTCTCTTGCTCCGCATCCTTGCCGCTACCGCTGCCGTGAATGGGAGACGCGCGTGTGTGTGTGTGTGTGCGTGTGTGTGTGTGTGTGTGTGTGTGTGTGTGTGTGTGTGTGTGTGTGTGTGTGTGTGTGTGTGTGTGTATACGTGTGTTTGTGTGTGTGCGTGTGCGCGCGTGTACGTGTCTGTGTGTGTGTGTGTGTGTGTGTGTGTCTTTCTGTGTCTGTATGCGATGCGTGTGTGGTGTGTGTGTGTGTGTGTGTGTGTGTGTGTGTGTGTGTGTGTGTGTGTGTGTGTGTGTGTGTGCGCGTGCGTGCGTGCGTGCGTGTGTGTGTGTGTGTGTGTGTGTGAGTCTGAGATGTTCTGAGGGTCACAGGTGCTCGTCAACCCTGAAGAGAGGCGGGGTTTCGTCCTTTAAGTGTTGTGTGAAAGACGCGTTTTCCACGGCGCCGCGCGTCAAACCGCTATCAGAGATCTGATCAAACCGCGCGCGCAGGAAGATTTATTATCAATTTTATTTTAAGATACATTTGATGAATCATAAATAATTGCTCTCTCGTCTTGTATTTCATAATAACATTCCGTTTATTTTTAGCCGCGAATGTGTTTTTAATTCGGAGCTTCTATCTTAGATAAATTCATAGAATTAAAAGTTTGTCGATAAAGACTTGCATCATTGAAGTAATACATAAAATAATACAATTTTAACAAAGGCTATTAATAATTACTGTGATAAGACGAAGTCTTATTTGATTAAATATTCGTTATAAAATGTTCGGCCTTATTTTATCTTAACGCGCTTTTCTAACGGAAATATCCCGGTTAACTCTCCTCCTACCCTCCTCTCCTCCTCTCCTCTCTATCTCTTCCTCTCCTCCCTCTTTCCTCCTTTCCTCTCTTCTCTCCTCCTCTCTCCTCCTCTCCTCATCTCTCCTCTCCTCCTCTCTCCTCCTTTCTCTTACTCTCTCCTCCTCTCCTCTCTCATCTCCTCCTCTCTCCTCCTCTCTCTTCTTATTTCCTCTCCTCCTCTCTTCCTCTTTCCTCTCCTCCTTTCTACACAGCCTCTCCGCGGCTTCTTCCGGTTGTCCCTCCGGTCCGGTCCTTCCCCCGTTCCGGTAGTGTCCCCCCGGTCCGGTCCGGTCCCCCCGTTCCGGTCCGGTCCCCCCGGTCCGGTCCGGTCCCCCCGTTCCGGTCCGGTCCCACCGGTTGTCCCCCCGGTCTGGAGCAGCGACCCTCCGTGCACGTGGGGCCGTGCACGTGGGGCCGTGCCTGCGCCTCCAGATGCGTGGCCTTCGCTTTGTGAAGCTCGTGGCCTTGTGTGCATTTTTGCCGCTTCATGCGGGGTTGCCATGGCGCCTCTGAAAGGGACTGGCTCTGAGTGACGGCTCACAGCGGAGCACGGGGCCGCGGTCCCGATGAGGCGCGAGGAGCGAGGAGAAATGACCCGACCGGAGTCGTCACCGCGCGGGTGAGAGAGGAAGCGGAATGACCCGAACCTAAAAATAACGACAGACTCCCATTGTTTCCCCCCGCCCCACCCCCTGTCTCCCCCCTGCCCCCCTGCCCCCCTGCCCCCCTGCCCCCCCCCCACACTCTACACTCCCCTCCGCAGACTGTACATCATGCACATTGGGATCATTTTCTGTATTCGTTGTAGAGTTGCGGAGCGACGGCCGACAAACGGAAACAAAGGATATAAAATAGAATTAAAACGTTAAATACCGGTTCATTAGAACGGCTGCAAACACATAAATTCTGAAATTTAGCAAGATGAATGGTCGTAGTGGGGGGGGGGGGGGGGGGGGGGGGGGGGGGGTCATGTTGCCATTCATAAGGTGAATCAGGACGCTTCTCGCTCACCCTGACGTCAGTCACGTGCTCGTCTCCCCGAGCCTAATTGATATGCAGCTGCTATTGTGAGCGCGCGCCCCGACCAACAGCAATTAACCAGGTCCGCGCGCTCTCTGTCTGTCAAGATGTCGTTACAGTAACACACGCACACACACACACACACACACACACACACACACACACACACACACACACACACACACACACACACACACACACACATAGAGACACACACACAGACACACACACACACACACACACACACACACACACACACACACACACACACACACACACACACACACACACACACACACACCACACACACACACACACACACACACACACACACACTGGGGGAAAAAAGGCAAAAATGGTACAAAAAAAATACTTAAAAGAAGGCGGAAACGTCCAAAAAATAAGCGCGTCGTCATGTGACGTGTGTGATCAGGAGGAAATAATTATTCATGAGATTTATTCAGCGGGACAGATTTAAAAGAGTGAGTGGTTTTACAACTCTACAAGCTGCGGTTAGGAACAGAGAACCGCGGTTCTGTTCCTCTGCCTGTGCGCTCCCCTCTGGGCTCCCAGAGCCGCTCCGCTCTCCAGGCGCTCTGAACGCCGTCCTCACTGAGTTCTGTAAACGCCCACTTCGGTAAGTTCAGTTCCTTTAGGAACGCCGCCAAACCCAAAGTTCCCATTTCGTTCTTTTCTGACTCTGCGGGGAACGCTTTGACCCGCTGAGCTTTCTGCCTTCAAACGTCCGACGTCACCGGGAGCAGAGGCCTCTCCGTTCAGGGGGGGGGGGGCTGGTGTTCCTGCACCCTGATTGGCTGTTTGACGGACATGCGTAATGGCACCACCAGCTCCTCACAGCTCTCCTGAACGCCGCGCGGCTCTTCAGGTAACTTTTT
>NC_082387.1:27319574-27384574 GCF_031168955.1 Gadus macrocephalus
GGGCATGGCGTCAAACCCTGATGTGTCTTTCTCATGGACCCCGGCCAGCCGGAGACCTCTGTTCATGTGGGACCCGGTTCTGCTGGTTCTAACCCTTCCCATGTCCATTAAAGTACTCAGAGGCTGCCTCTGGGCCTGTCCCAGAGATCCCAGCTCAGCCAATGTGTCTCTGGCTGCAGGCGTGGACCAAGGCAAGGATGACTCCCAGGCCAGTGTTCAGTGATGTGTAAAGCCCGCAGACCCTACTGCTGCTGGCCTGCTGTCTCAGCTGCAGCTCCATGGATCCTGGATAGAGGCTCTCCACTTGTAAATCATGAGATGAGATTTTCGCTGTGCACGGACATCATTTAACGTTACCCGCCAACAAGATCAAAGACAACATGTTCGCCGCTTTTGCGCTTCAGGTCCGCTCTCTGCCCTCTCCTTCTGGGGGGCATCTTGGTCTGTCTTTCAGCTTAAAGGCAATGGGTTCAATGTCTACCTGGGGGCATCTCTAAGCCACCCCTACTTTAATAGCACGTATCCGAGGTGGATTGATCAATGGCATCAAATGGTGAATAACCAAAGGAGACACAGAGCCGTTACGGACGCTGTCCTGTGTATGGCTCAGCTTTGGAAGAAGTTCTCCACCAGCCCTCAAAAGAGTCAGCTGAACTTGTGGCGAAGGTAATTCTAATTGAGAGTTACGGTACTTAAATACTTTTTCTCCATCCTGCATATTTGCTGTGTTCTCTGGGTTCATGAAGCATGGTCTGGTATGAGGCCTTCTCCAGGTCGTTCTTCTGCAGTCAGCATTCCCCCCCCCCCCACACACACACACAAACCCCTCCCATCCCTCTATCTGGCCAGGAGGAGAACCAGAGAACCAGGTTTCATGTTTTCCTTACATTTGTTTCCGGTTGCAGCAGGAACCACAAATTGATTCAGCGTATCCATGTTGTCTGAGGCACAATGCTGGGCTGACACCAGCCTGCTCACAAAGCAGCTCTCCACCAACGTCCAACACATCTGGCTGGAGAGGAGAGGAGCAGGAGGTCAGACACTTGAGGAGAAGGAGGACCTGCTGTAAATCTTGTTGTTTAATCAGCTGGGAGAAGGAGCACCTCGCTGAGGAAGAGGGACAGGAAACACCTTCCTAAGACGCGCACAATGATGGAACAATGTCCTCCTGTTTACGAGCGGCTCATTCAACGCTGCAACGCTATTGCGTCTTGCTCAATGGCCCCGTGGCAGCGCTTAGGTAAACATGTCTCCCGGCGATGTCCAAGGCGACTTTAAACCCTACTCTACTTTGACATAAGGTCGTTGCAGGTTAGGCGTCTGGAGATGCGCAGTGGAAACAGTCGGCGATGCCCTGTCCCAGAACGCTCTCCTTTAAAGGCAACGTGTCTGCACATGGAGACCCGATGTTGCTCGCACGCCACGTTGCGAGGGAGCTTATCAGCTCACCTCCGCCGTCGCCACGCTCCCAGCGGCCTCGCGCCTAACGGAGACCGATGCCCCCGGTCTGTTTCCGATAGTGACTTACGGCGGCACTCAGAGGGGCGCATACCTCACCCACGCTTTCTCCGAACTCCAGGCCACTGGACGCCAGCCGACACAAACAGCACCAGTAGGTCTGGGGTCTCGTGAAACTGTGTTTGATTCAACGCTTGTTTCCAGGATACATCCGTGTCACCTCTCCGCCGGTTCTCCTCCGCGCGGCCCCTCTGTGAACCGTCCCGGCGGCGGCTCGCTGCGTCTGCCCAGACGCCCGTCAGCGGAACACGGCTGGCTCAGGGAACACGTAAACAAACCAGAATAAAGGCCGAGTTACGACCTCTCCCGGGACCTCGCTGCTGTTTACCATCAGATATGCTTTCACTGTCAGGTCAGCTCTGGTTTGGGATCAGGACACATTGAACTGCGGTTCAGGTGGAACAATGTTCCATCTACAGACCAAGTAGATCCAATCAAATCAATCCTTGGATACGGCCATGATACGGCTAACTCAATTAGATCCTCCACATACCGTAGGCCTGCCGCATTAAGGCTAGGAAACACTTCCTCTCTGCACGCAAAGTTCTTTCTTTCAGAAAGAAATGAACTCCATGTTAATTTTCTGTACATATTTGGTGCCACTGGGGACAGCGGTCTGCTGTGTGGAGGGTCAGCCCAGGCTGAGAGGCCGCTTGTGTTTGTCACAGAGCAGACACGGCAGCCCGCCTGCCAAACCACAACCCTGGGCTGGAGAAGGAATTCAGAACACCACCTCCTCCACCATTCTCATCTTCTGACAGCCGTGTTGAAGCCTAATTTTTGAGTTTCATGAAGACAGAAGGGAGATGTGAGGGCCTGCGATGTGTCCCCCTTTATGTTACATTTGGTGTAATGTTTGAGGAGCCCCCACATGTTAGAGCACAGCTACGAGTTTATCTCCAACCTCGACCGTAGCAGGACATCAGAGTCTGATCCCTACGCCCTGAGACCACAAGGGAAATTACCCTACGACCTGAGACAACCAGGGAATTGAACCTACAGCCTGGGACCACAAGGGAAATGAACCCTCCAACCGGAGACAACAAGGGAAATGAACCCTAGCCAGCTATGGGGCGCGATAGTGAAGTCTTGCGGTAGTAATGTTTTGACACCATTACCTGGAGGGTCCTGGATTCGATCCCCTATGACCTCAGCGCTAACCTCTATCTGGATTCCCTGTGGCTTTGGATGAAAGCATTGACGACCTTTAAAGGTAAACACTAAAGTTATCTTTAGAACCTAATGCAGGATGCTGCACTCTCATTCATCCACTCTTCAACAAAAGATTAGATAAGATGTTCCCATAGATCTCAGACGGTTCATGGCAGAATGCCCCAGGGAAATGGATTCAGAGAACAAGGGATCTGAGGTTGGTGCCCACCCTTGAACCTCGGTCCACTGTGTCCCGGTCTGAACCTGACTGAACCGCCCTGGGCCGGTCTGAACCTGACTGAACCGCCCTGGGCAGGTCTGAACCTGACTGAACCGCCCTGGGCCGGTCTGAACCTGACTGAACCGCCCTGGGCCGGTCTGAACCTGACTGAACCGCCCTGGGCCGGTCTGGACCTGACTGAACCGCCCTGGGCCGGTCTGAACCTGACTGAACCGCCCTGGGCAGGTCTGAACCTGACTGAACCGCCCTGGGCCGTAGGGGGGGGGCACGCTCGACAACGAGAGTTGTTTTTTATTGAACGCTTGACAACGAGAGTTGGTTTTTATTGAACGAGACTTCAACACGGAACAGCTGCACGAAACGATGGTCACGTCACTCTCGGTGACGGTGTCGACAACAATGAACACACGAACAATGTTAATAGAACAACACACAACCACATAACATCCCGAACCCATTAACCCCACTTAATCCTAACAACAAAACAAGTTAACAAAAGCCCCTTTTGTCAACTGACAACCCCAATTCCCAGAATCCCCCGCGGCTCCGGAACACGGCGTAGCCTATATTAATCTTTATTATCTGAATGGGAAATGCAATATTTTAGGACAGATACACCATTAAACGCGTTTCTAATGACATTTCTAGCGAGAAATGTACATTTTCCTTACATAATCTTCAGTCAGTGAATGTGTATGATCTTTATTAATCTTTATTATCTGAATGGGAAATGCAATATTTTAGGACTGATTCACAGTTAAATGTGTTTCTAATAACATTTCTAGCGAGAAATATACTTTTTACTTGCATAATCTTCAGTCAGTGATTGTGTCTGATCTTTAGTTTTATAGTTATTAGGATTTGATCGGCTCTCTCGCATGTTTCAACGACGTCAGGTTGTTAGGAACGCTGCTTTCGCTAAACTAGCAGCTCATGTGCTTCCTGCGTTTGTGTTATTAAACTGTTACTTTATGTAACTTTTAAGGATATCATCTTGTTAGAAACACGTATATCTGAGAGCCAACCCAGTCGCCAAAAGCATTAATTCTTTTTTACGCAGAATAAAGAATAAATTCATGCATTATCATTAAACTTGAACATTTGTTTTTACAGTAGATTGGTGGAGGGATGACGTATGTTGGCCAACCCGGAAGTTAGCGTCGACCTGGGTTCCCTTGACAAAAAGCCAACAGGTTTTTCCATTGGATTTTGGATTATTGCAGAAAAATTAGCATCTTTGAAGCACCTCCTCAAAAACTGAAAATAAATAAATAAATAAAAAAGAACCGTTTTCCAAAGAACGAAATGTAAACCAATGCATTCTGAATGGGAGTGTTTCTCAGATTTTTCCATGCTACACAGAACAAAATGTAAACCCATGCAAATAAAGACTTCATGGTCATAATAATTTAAATATCATTAATCTCCTGAGTGTGTGGGGTGGTATTCTATTTTTTTCAACGGGGCTGGTGCCGTCTCCTTTTGACCTTTTGACCCCAGACTTCTGGGGGAATAGCTGAATCAATTCATTAGTCAATCAGAAGCATGTAAATATCTTCCCGGTGGCGTAGGAGGACGAACAAGGTGTCCTTCACCTTGTTCGAACCCCTTTTATCAAAGGGGGTCTCAAAGGACTCATACGCTTCAACAGCGGCTGCAGCAGAAGTGTTGAGACGAAAGATGATATCAAGACATTTATAGAATATTCCCATTCAAATGATTCTTCGCACGACCTGCAGGTTGGAGACTGGAATAACCCCCAAAATGAGTAATAATGTAAAAGCAGCCAAGTCCCACAAATTGCTTGAACTATTTATTTCATTCCATTGTTTGGTTGATATGCATAATTGAAAAGTTTCAAGCATATGGATTTAATGCAATATCCACAAACAGTTCAAAATGGTACCATGAAATGTCTTGTTTATTGTATTAACCAGTTCATTTCTCTTTTGTGAAAGTCACCAAAAGTCAAAAAAAATTTAACGTAAGGTCACAGGCCAACAGTGGAGCTGTGTTGGGAACCAGCAGCCAAGAGCTTCCATGGAAACTTTCTACCCATGTTATAGATTTAGTTGGCAGTTCCTTTTCTGCCCATTCTTGTGGAAGCACTTTGCAGTACTGGGAGACACCATTTCTAACGTCAATGGAGCTAGATTCTAAAAATATCAAAAGATGCCCAAAGCAAATACCTTTAACCCATGGTTGTGTTTTATCAAATTAAAAAATGTCAGAGTTTCATTGACCACAAATTGAGCAGAAATATTTTGCATACAAATCTTTAAATAGTTTAACCACATTAAGAAAAATACATTCGTTAATTTTTTTTATTAGTGAAGCCACAAGTTTTGCACATTATCCAAACAGAATACCTGAAATGTTGATATTTCAGCCCTTTCGGGTTAAAACAAGAGAAAAGGACCTATAGTTCAAAGATGTCCCTGGTCAGGTAGACTAAATTAAAGTGTATTCCCAATTGCTCCAGGACATTTGTGTAATTTACTTGTGAGCTCTCCCTCGAGCCTAGAGAGACATCAGTGTTGAACCACCAACTGAAAGAGGGTATTTGCCATTAGTATGAGTGACAACATTTCATGGCTATTAATTTAGTTCATTATATTTAGCCGATTTGAATAGACTTTTCTAGCAGGTGAGGCTGTCAAAGAACTAAATATGGAGCAACTACAAAAAGTAAATTTGCAGCATGACCAAATTATACAAGAAGTATAGGAACTGTTCTAACAGATATGTTTTAGAAGTCTCTTTTGATAGGCAGTGTAGAATGTTGGTGTATTTTAGTGTCTCTGTTGTTCACATTTCTAGTCTAGGGACAAGCCAGGGCCTCTCATACTGACGGGGTGTTCTGCCATTGTTACGTCTCAACAAGGTTGAACCGACCTGGTCCTCCGGGACATGGCCAGGGCCAGATACCTTATCAGTGCTGAGAGTGCGTCTGTTTTCGTGTTATTCATACATCCCCTTTTTGTATTATACTCACCCCAACCCTTTGGTTCGACGAGAAGAGGGTTCGACAGCCAAGGAACAAGTCATCGACCACCGGGTCCACTATAGATTATTCAACTCAAGTCTGTATCTCGCTGTATTACATCCTGGAATAAACCATCTATTCAATCCTCTGATCCAACCTGTCAAGTTGCTTTGATTTCGACTTCAAGAATTACTACTACGACTGAAAATACACAACGCAGAGTCTGTCCAAACAGTTTAGAAATAAGCTGAAATCTAACATTTGGTGCCGTGACACCGTCTTGCAGAGAGAGGAGTGAGAAGACGATTGCCTCTGAAGATTGCCCTGTGATCGAGAAGACCGCGCGCCCTGCCTGGGAAGACGTCTGATCTACCACAAGCCTCCATTACCACAACCTCCAGATGGCTTCCGACCTACGGCAACTCCTCGACTACTGCAAGCCAACAAATTGGCTCTTGCACACCAGACACGCATTTTGCTTTATTTTAGGTTTTCAAGCATCTTAAAATACCCAAATCATCGCTCCAATACACAAGTCAGCTAATGGCCTACAAGGAAATGCTGAAGCTAGTGTTAGTGATGGCGATAGAAATGGACAAGCTTGCGTGTACAAATATGCAACTAGAATTGCAAGGTTCACAGCCCAGTTTCATAAGTGGTCACAACCGTTGGATTGTAAGCAAAGGTAAAAAAAAATAAAAACTGGTCAATTGAAAGCCTGTACAAAACGACCCTGGAATAGTCAAATGCAGCTTTACTGCGGATTAATTAAGCCAAATTGCATAAACATCCAATGGTAAACAGTATACAAATGCAATCAAGGTTGCACTCACACTAGGCCATCTGGCTGTGACCGTCACAACTGTGGCCTGGCCACGGTAGGCTCTTGTACATACGCCATCACGTCGCTAGCATCCAAACAATTCTACCAAACTTTAACCAACTAGTGAAAAATGGAACAAAACTTTAGCACACACCCAGTGACTAATCACCTTGTCCAGGGGTGTTCCAACGTGGTTTACCAGAGGGCCTTGTGGACTTAAAGTAAGCCACACATTTGACAGAGACAGCACGGAATGACGTTAAACTAAGCTAATCTACAGGTTACTAGTGCTAGTGCAATTACATGAGCATTTTGCACAATATTTGTACTCCAATGCTACGTAAAGCAGGCTTTACGTAGCCTGCTACATTGAAGGGTAACAAATCCTGACCAAGACCGAAAAATGGCTCTGGAAGCCACTACGGCCCACGCAGCAGATTACTGCGTGGACTGTGGTGGCTTCCAGATCAACCCTTCGGTGGACCATTCATACACATGTATTCCGAGGATGTTTTGAAGACACTGGAGTCCCATGGCACTAGATTCCTTTGAAGACTAAGTTGGTATGGGGGGGCCCAAAGGGGGCCCCCCCATAGATCTTGTCAGTCATCTAACACCTGTTAAGAAAAACACACACACATCACAAGATACAAATCAGCAAAGCTAGGTTAACAAACAGCGGCGACATGCATGTCAAGGTGCAAAGAGCAGGGATACTGATGGCTTGTGTCTGAGGAGACAGCCCAAAAACGTCAACATTTAATAAAGGAAAATAACTTTTACTCACTGCGGTGGTCTGTTTCGAAGTGCCATTTTGGTAGCAATATTTGTCTGGGCTGTTCAGTCAAATGCCCACAAAAACAAACACGCAACAACGCATACTTTCAGTTTGTATAAAGTGACAATAGTGATCTGCAATCTAGATCGAAAACTTTCAACCCTCACTAAACTCAACCTCGATTGACACAGGCCGATGCGAAAAGTAAACCAAACCCATTGTCTTCACCTTTAATAAAGGGGTGCGTGACAGGTGATCTCAATTAAGAGCTAATCAGAAAGAACACACTGATGAGTGAGACGTTCAAAACGAGGACGAGGATTTAACGGAATTGTTACCATTCAAATTCAAATTTCTTTATTATTGGATAGGGTATAATAATAATAATAATAATACATTTTATTTAACAGCGCCTTTCAGGTCACTCAAGGACACTTTACAAATTTAAAACAATTTAAAACAAGGGCAAACAAATAACAAAACCATTAAAAGTGCTAGTAAAAAAACATGACAACTACAGTGAAAATGCTATCCTGAAAAGGTGGGTTTTGAGAGAGGATTTGAACTGAGGGAGGGAGTCAATATTTCGGATGTGAGGTGGGAGTGAGTTCCAGAGTTTGGGAGCAGAGCGGCTGAAAGCTCTGCTCCCCATGGTGGTGAGCCGGGCAGAGGGGACAGTGAGGTGGATGGAAGAGGAGGATCTGAGGGAGCGGGTGGAGGTGGCAGTGTGAAGGAGATCAGACAGGTAGGGAGGGGTATGATATCAATGATTTGGGCTTTGAGTAGGCCTATATTTCTTAAATGTAAGAAATATAGGTGAAAAAATTTAAGAAATATATTTATATATTTCTTAAATTTGTTCACCCCTTCGCCTTTTGAATATGAAATCTATGATCATACACATTCACTGACTGAAGATTATGTAAGGAAAATGTACATTTCTCGCTAGAAATGTCATTAGAAACGCGTTTAATGGTGTATCTGTCCTAAAATATTGCATTTCCCATTCAGATAATAAAGATTAATAGAGTGGCGAAGTCACGCCCCTTCCGGTAGGGCTCATGGGACCTATGAGATCGAAAAATATGAATGGGTGTCAATGGAGAGAAAATAATTATTTTCTGGTCCCGGTCTTTATATGCCCTGGATTACACATATGTTGTTTGTGGATTTAAAGGATAATTTTTCATGCAAAGAGTTCGACCGTTTATTGTGCAATTGTTCAGATAAAGGCTGTAGAGAAAACACAACGAGAAAGACTACGCGGCTCGTATGTGACGTCACGCTCCCTGCGACTGGCGTGGAGAAGACCGACAATCTTCCCATCGGCATAACTGAAACTCTGCACGTGCCCCGACTTATAATGGTTTTCACCTCTTTCGATGCTTTTATCCTCCCCTTGGAAAAAGCGGTGAAGTGGGGCAGAGAGATCGCCATCTCTGTGCCGAGTTCCAAGGGCGGGTGTGGTGACTTCGCCACTCTATAGGCTACGCCGCGTTCCGGAGCCGCGGGGGATTCTGGGAATTGGGGTTGTCAGTTGACAAAAGGGGCTTTTGTTAACTTGTTTTGTTGTTAGGATTAAGTGGGGTTAATGGGTTCGGGATGTTATGTGGTTGTGTGTTGTTCTACTAACATTGTTCGTGTGTTCATTGTTGTCGACACCGTCACCGAGAGTGACGTGACCATCGTTTCGTGCAGCTGTTCCGTGTTGAAGTCTCGTTCAATAAAAACCAACTCGTTGTCGAGCGTTCTATAAAAACCAACTGTCGTTGTCGAGCGTGCCCCCCCCCCCTACAAACGTGTCTCCCCCCCCCACCTCAACAAACGTGTCCCCCCCCCCCCTTCAACTAACGTTTCACGGGGGGAGTCTACCTCCCCCCGTGAAACCCAAACCCCGAAACCCGCCTCCACAGCGGCACGCGTGGATACTGTAGGTATAACACGCTATTTTTTTACGTTGAAATGCTACGTATCCAGTGTTCATGGAAACGTAAACCGTCAACGTTTTTTCTTGGCGACTGGGTTGGTATGTGTGTGTGTGTGTGTGTGTGTGTGTGTGTGTGTGTGTGTGTGTGTGTGTGTGTGTGTGTGTGTGTGTGTGTGACTGTACTATGTGTGTGTGTGTGTGTGTGTGTGTGTGTGTGTGTGTGTGTGTGTGTGTGTGTGTGTGTGTGTGTGTGTGTGTGTGTGTGTGTGTGTGTGACTGTACTATGTGTGTGTGTGTGTGTGTGTGTGTGTGTGTGTGTGTGTGTGTGTGTGTGTGTGTGTGTGTGTGTGTGTGTGTGACTGTACTGTGTGTGTGTGTGTGTGTGTGTGTGTGTGTGTGTGTGTGTGTGTGTGTGTGTGTGTGTGTGTCTGTATGTGTGTGTGTGTGTGTGTGTGTGTGTGTGTGTGTGTGTGTGTGTGTGTGTGTGTGTGTGTGTGTGTGTGTGTGTGTGACTGTACTATGTGTGTGTGTGTGTGTGTGACTGTACTATGTGTGTGTGTGTGTGTGTGTGTGTGTGTGTGTGTGTGTGTGTGTGTGTGTGTGTGTGTGTGTGACTGTACTATGTGTGTGTGTGTCTGCTCCTCATGTTCCAGACCTCCAGTCAGGTCTGGCGGGTGGGGTTGACCCAGCGTCTGCGAGATGTTCTCCTCATGGTAACCCCCGGAGACGGCCGGCTCCTCCCCCAATGCCCGGGGGAGGGTGTCTGGTCCGCTTGGAGCCCTGGCGGTGAACGCTGACATCATCCAGAGACCCCGAGGTAGGAGCCATCTGCGGGAGAACAGTCCGCTGGTTGAACCTTTCCCAGGAGCCCCCCCCAGGAGGGGTCTGGGTGGGCCCTCCTCCGGGGCCCCCTGGATGGATGGCCCCTGTTATCGCTGAGCAGAACAGAAGCTCCACAGCCTGACCTCAGCCCCGGGGGCCGGGGGGCCGGGGGGCCTTCCTGGGGGTCGGCCTGAGGGCAGCTGATACAACGTGGAGAGGGAGGATGTGGCAGGAGACCCCGGGGCCAACAGAGCCGTGTTGTTCCTCCCTGACGGGGTCCACGTCCTCCAGCCTCACCCTCCTCCCCCTCCCCCTCCCTGCTCCTCACCCTCCTCCCCCTCCCTGCTCCTCCCCCTCCTCCCCCTCCCTGCTCCTCCCCCTCCTCCCCCTCCCTGCTCCTCACCCTCCTCCCCCTCCCTCCCCCTCCCTGCTCCTCACCCTCCCTCCTCCCCCTCCCTGCTCCTCACCCTGCTCCTCCCCCTCCCTGCTCCTCACCCTCCCTGCTCCCCCTCCCTCCCCCTCCCTGCTCCCCCTCCCTGCTCCTCACCCTCCTCCCCCTCCCTGCTCCTCACCCTCCTCCCTGCTCCTCACCCTCCTCCCCCTCCCTGCTCCTCACCCTGCTCCTCCCCCTCCTCCCCCTCCCTGCTCCTCACCCTCCTCCCCCTCACCCTCCTCCCCCTCCCTGCTCCTCACCCTCCTCCCCTCCCTGCTCCTCACCCTCCTCCCCTCCCTGCTCGTTCTGGAGAACAGTGGGATCCAGATCTAACCGCCCTCAACACACACAGGCTCGGCAAACCGACACACAAACGCACGCACACACACACGCACACACCCTGCAAAGCGCATACGTTCGGACGCATGAAGCCATACATGAGACCCCGGACATGCTGAAGGCGTTCTGGTCAGATCCATGAAGGGCTCTAGGTTTCCTCGATGGACGCCAGCTGTGCCTCCATCGCTGTCAGAACCATCAGCCAGCCCTCCAGAGTCCATTCCAGGAAAAACAATCGATCAAACATTAAATAGTGAGTCAACTGGCCTAACCATAACGATACAGGGTCGAGTCCTGCCAGAGGGCGGGTGAGGAGGGAACGATGAGGGAGGGTCAGAGAGATCATCCTGATGGACAGCAGAAGGTGGCTCCCCCCGCAGAGAGAGCCCTCAGCAAGGACCCTGGAGGGGGCTGCTCTGTGAGAGGGTGAAGTGGTCCTCAGTAGAACTCACGACAACAGCTTCAGGACACAGACTCTTTCTCAGCCTGCTCGCTGTCAGTGGATAACTCCAGCCCGCAGGCCTGAGGAACGTATTCCCTGCAAACCCACAACTCCTCACCTTAAGTCACTATTACTAATCACTAATCTCATTTCTCATCTAATGCCTAATCTTATCCACAGCGGAGGTTTATACCTGGAGCACACCGTTCAGACCCACTGGTTCTTAGAGCCGCAGCAGGGCGGCTGTCAATAGGAGCAGAGTGCTGTGGTGGAGACGGGCTCTGGCTGGGGGCCTCTCCGTGGACGGTGGAGCAGAGTGCTGTGGTGGAGACGGGCTCTGGCTGGGGGCCTCTCCGTGGAGCAGAGTGCTGGGGTGGAGACGGGCTCTGGCTGGGGGCCTCTCCGTGGACGGTGGAGCAGAGTGCTGTGGTGGAGACGGGCTCTGGCTGGGGGCCTCTCCGTGGAGCAGAGTGCTGTGGTGGAGACGGGCTCTGGCTGGGGGCCTCTCCGTGGAGCAGAGTGCTGGGGTGGAGACGGGCTCTGGCTGGGGGCCTCTCCGTGGACGGTGGAGCAGAGTGCTGGGGTGGAGACGGGCTCTGGCTGGGGGCCTCTCCGTGGAGCAGAGTGCTGTGGTGGAGACGGGCTCTGGCTGGGGGCCTCTCCGTGGAGCAGAGTGCTGTGGTGGAGACGGGCTCTGGCTGGGGGCCTCTCCGTGGACGGTGGAGGACCGGCAGAAGACACAACACATCAGCAGAGATCCTCCGCCTTTCCTTTCATTGTGGCTGATTAATGGAGCGCGTCCGTCTCCTCCATCTCCAGAGTCCGAACTCTGGGCACAGGCGGGACAATGAGCTGCTAACGAGCTGCTAACTAATGAGCTGCTAACTAACAAGCTGCTGACTAACGAGCTGTTAACTAACGAGCTGCTAACTAAAGAGCTGCTAACTAACGAACTGCTAACTAACGAGCTGCTAACTAACAAATTGCTAACTTACGAACTGCTATTAACGAGCTGCTAACTAACGAGCTGCTAACTAACGAGGTGCTGTCTAACGAGCTGCTAACTAACAAGCTGCTAAATAACGAGCTGCTAACTAACGAGCTGCTAACTATCAAGCTGTTAATTAATTAGTTGCTAACTAACGAGTTGCTAACTAACGAACTGCTAACTAACAAGCTGTTAATTAATGAGCTGCTAACCAACGAGCTGCTAACTAACGAACTGCTAATTAACGAGCTGCTAACTAATGAGCTGCTAACTAACGAGCTGCTGACTAAGGTGCTGCTAAATCGCTGGCTGTCTGTCCACTGAGCAGACCCTTCACTGTGTGGTCGGCTGTCTGTCTGTCTGTCCACTGAGCAGACCCTTCACTGTGTGGTCGGCTGTCTGTCTGTCTGTCCACTGAGCAGACCCTTCACTGTGTGGTCGGCTGTCTGTCTGTCTGTCCACTGAGCAGACCCTTCACTGTGTGGTCGGCTGTCTGTCTGTCTGTCCTCATTCTGATCAGAAGGTCCTTGTTCCACCTTCTCTCTCCAGGCTGAAGAGAGAGAGAGAGAGAGAGAGAGAGACCAAGTCGGTAATCTGTCTCGTTTTGTTTAGTTAGGCTGCGCTCCAGCTCTGACTTTAAGCAGACACCCTTCTGATGAGCCAGGCTGAAATATTATACACACACACATACACACACACACACACACACACACACACACACACACACACACACACACACACACACACACACACACACACACACACATACACACACACACACACACACACACACACACACACACACACACACACACACACACACACACACACAACAGACACACGCACACACAGACACAAACACAACATACGAAACATATGCACTCACAAGTATACACACAGACAACACCAGACACACAGACACACACACAACGTATGTAGACACACACCCACACACACAGCACACGCACACATGGACACACAAAACACACACACACAAACAACACACTTACACACACAAAACACACTCACACACACAAAACACATGCACACACAACACATTCATGGCATATACAAACACACACACACACACACATAACACATGCATACACAGCACATGCCCACGCACACACACACCTGCACGCACACACACATACACAATGATACAACTAACACCACACATTTGCAGCGCAGGATCAGCCCTGGGCCTGTTTCTGAGCATGTGCGAAAATAACGCATCTATATTTTCCACACAAATGCGATGTTTCTAAAGCTCTTCTCAGACAGGTCATTAACCGCTATGAGATCTGAGTTCATCTTCCTATTCCGACCTTCTGTGTTCCAGACGGCCCTTCATTGGCTGCAGGTGCTTCGTGACCTAGTGAAGGCTGGTTATTTATGACATGACCTCAGTATGATTACTGAGCTGCCAGAAGTCGTCCATCTCCTCACTCTGATTCAGTCTCATCCCTCCCACCTGGTGCTGCCCTGATGGACGTCAGCCTCCTGCCAGATGGAGGACACCAGCTGAACATCACCCCTCATCTATTGGCTCTGAGTCGACAGAGGGCGTGTCTCTGGACTGTGATTGGATATTTGCCACAATCTCCTGGACTGTGATTGGATAATGGCAACAATCCTGAACTGTGATTAGATGATTGCGACACTCTCCTGGACTGTGATTGGAAAATGGCAACACTTCTGGACTTTGATTGGATGATGGCAACAATCCTGGACTGTTATTGGATGATGGCGACACTTCTGGACTGTGATTGGGTGATGGTGACACTGTTCTGGACTGTGATTGGATGATGGTGACACTGTTCTGGACAGTGATTGGATGATGGTGACAATCTTCTGGACTGTGATTGGGTGATGTTGACATTCTTCTGGACTATGATATCTACACACATATATCAATATATTAATATTATTATGATAATGTGTAGTTGTCTAACTAAAACAGACTGTTCTCTGCACATTTTTTAACCCATAATCCATAATAACATTGATCGTCTCCTCTTTAGCCTAGTATACAAGGCTACAATTAAACCTGTTACATGGTCGTTGTAAGATGTTAGATGAGATTGCAGTGAGTATAATAACATATGAAAACGTAGGATATTAATATCCTATGGAGTGGCGAAGTCACGCCCCTTCCGGTAGGGAAGAGACCTATGAGATCGAAAAATATGAATGGGAGTCAATGGAGAGAAAATAATTATTTTCTGGACCCAGTCTTTGTATGCCCTGGATTACACATATGTTGTTTGTGGATTTAAATGATTTTTCATGCAAAGAAAACTAAAAAAATTCGTGAAGAAGTTTGATAACTTTAGGTTTTATGTGAGGCCGCTTTGTGAACGACAGCTCTTCGCTGCTCTCGACGCATATGATATACGTCACCACACCCGCACTTGGAACTCGGCACAGAGATGGCGATCTCTCTGCTCCACTTCACCACTTTTTTTCCAAGGCGAGGATAAAAGCATAGAAAGAGGTGAAAACCACTATAAGTTGGGGCCTGTGGAGAGTTTTAGTTATGTGCAATCTCTATGTGCCATCTCTGTGCCGAGTTCCAAGTGCGGATGTGGTGACGTATATCATATGCGTCGAGAGCAGCGAAGAGCTGTAGTTCCATTGACACCCATTCATATTTTTCGATCTCATAGGTCCCATGAGCCCTACCGGAAGGGGTGTGACGAGAGAAAATAATTATTTTCTGGTCCCAGTCTTTATATGCCCTGGATTACACATATGTTGTTTGTGGATTTAAATGATAATTGTTCATGCAAAGAAAACTAAAAATGTTCGTGAAGAAGTTTGATAATTTTAGGTTTTATGTGAGGCCGCTTTGTGAACTACAGCTCTTCGCTGCTCTCGACGCATATGATATACGTCACCACACCCGCCCTTGGAACTCGGCACAGAGATGGCGATCTCTCTGCCCCACTTCGCCGCTTTTTCCAAGGGGAGGATAAAAGCATCGAAAGAGGTGAAAACCATTATAAATCGGGGCACGTGCAGAGTTTCAGTTATGCCGATGGGAAGATTGTCGGTCTTCTCCACGCCAGTCGCAGGGAGCGTGACGTCACATACGAGCCGTGTAGTCTTTCTCGTTGTGTTTTCTCTACAGCCTTTATCTGAACAATTGCACAATAAACGGTCGAACTCTTTGCATGAAAAATTATCCTTTAAATCCACAAACAACATATGTGTAATCCAGGGCATATAAAGACCGGGACCAGAAAATAATTATTTTCTCTCCATTGACACCCATTCATATTTTTCGATCTCATAGGTCCCATGAGCCCTACCGGAAGAGGCGTGACTTCGCCACTCTATAGAAGTAGCCTGTATGCATATAATGCCTTTACATTTTAATCCCTAAAGCCTTATAAAGTTTAAACATCATGAATACCTTTCATTATACACAACAAAACGAAGCAAAAAGGGTATCAATATTTACCAAATCAATTCAGTTGTTTGTTATTTTTGGGCACGTCATTATTTAATCTATATTTATTTTTTAGTTTCATAATAATAATAATAATAATAATAATACATTTAATTTAGAGGCGCCTTTCAAGACACCAAAGGTCACCTTACAGAGCATATAGTCATCATACATTTTTTAAAAAAACAAGACATTGTGGAAAAAATAAATAAATAAATAAATAAATAAACATAAGCAATAATAAATAAATAAAACAAAAACAAGACAAAACAAAAAAACAAAACAATCAAAACAGTGATCAGTTAGACGTTGTGTGCGAGTTTGAACAGGTGAGTTTTGAGTTGTGACTTGAAGGTTGTAATGGTGTCTGACTGTTTTATGTGTGGGGGGAGGGAGTTCCAGAGCCTGGGTGCTGAACAGCTGAATGACCGGGCACCCATTGTAGTGAGTCGTGATGTGGGGATACATAGTAGTCCAGCAGAGGTTGAGCGGAGGGAGCGGGAGGGAGTGTATTCTTGGAGGAGGTCGCAGAGATAACTGGGGGCTAGGTTGTGGAGAGCTTTGTAGGTGAGGAGTAGGGTTTTGTATTGGTTTTGTACATACACACATCCCAGTAGAAGGAGGACG
This sequence comes from Gadus macrocephalus, assembly GCF_031168955.1. Classification (NCBI taxonomy): domain Eukaryota; kingdom Metazoa; phylum Chordata; class Actinopteri; order Gadiformes; family Gadidae; genus Gadus; species Gadus macrocephalus. The sequence goes on from NC_082387.1 coordinate 27,336,105, forward strand.
TAACGCAGGTTTTTCTTGGAACTATAAACGTTTGTATAATTATTTATGGCGTAAATAAGTCGGTCATATCAGATCATATTTGGGCCGTTTTGATTATTCGAGTATTGTTATGAAAAACATAACATTAGTCACATGACTTCAGGCTGTATCGCTTTCCGATTGGCTGGTGTACCGGTCTCTGATTGGCTGGTCTCGGCGTCGCTCGTTTAGTGACGTCTTTCCGGTTAACGCAGCGCTCGAGGAACACGTGTGCAGTGTGTAACAACAGAACTCGGACTTTAGGACTCGTACCCGCAACCTTCTGTTTTCCCAGGTACCGCAGCATCCACCCGCCGCTCCACCATGGTGAAGCCGCGCTTCAAGGGGCGCAGCTCCATCAACACCTCCACCTCCAGCTCCAACCCTGGTGAGCGCCGTCCCACTCACAGTCACACACACTCGGCTAATGCTAGCAGGTCCGGCTAACCTCCAGCTCAATCCGGGAGAGACAGCTCACAGCTCCACCCGCGGGGAGACGGCTCCAACCCGGGTGGAGAGGAGACAGCTCACGCCTCCACCCGGGGGTCGGGTTAGCGGACCTGTATCGCTTTAGACGATGCGTTGTTGTTGCTAAGCAGCGCTGCCTCGACCGTTTGAGCGGCAGTGATCGGGAATCTAACTCGGGTCGAATCTATGTAACCCAGTATGTGACGATACCACTATGGGACGATGCCAGTATTTAATCCAGTATGTGAGGATACAAGTATATAAACCAGTTTGTGTCCCACCCAGACCGGCCCAAGGAGGCGGGGGCCACCAGCCTCCGGGACCGCTCCACCATCAAGAGGCTGAACATGTACCGGCAGAAGCAGCGATGGTGAGCCCCCCCCCCCGGTCGGCCTGCCCTGCACCCAGAACACGTCGGGAGCACTCAGTGTGTCTGTGTTGTGTGTCTCTGTGTTGTGTTGTGTGTCACTGTGTTGTGTTGGGGGTCGTTGTGTTGTGTGTCACTGTGTTGTGTGTTTCACTGCGTTGGGTGTCGTGTGTTTCACTGTGTTGTGTGTTTCACTGCGTTTGGTGTCGTTGTGTGTCACTGTGGTGTGTTTCACCGTGTTGGGTGTCATTGTGTCTCACTGCTGTGTCTCACTGTGGTGTGTGTCCCTGTGTTGGGTGTCATTGTCTGTCACTGTGGTGTGTTTCACTGTGTTGGGTGTCACTGTGGTGTGTCTCACTGTGTTGGGTATCATTGTGTGTTTCACTGTGTTGGGTGTCACTGTGGTGTGTTTCACTGTGTTGGGTGTCATTGTGTGTCACTGTGGTGTGTTTCACTGTGTTGGGTGTCACTGTGGTGTGTGTCCCTGTGTTGGGTATCATTGTGTGTCACTGTGGTGTGTTTCACTGTGTTGGGTGTCATTGTGGTGTGTTTCACTGTGTTGGGTGTCATTGTCTGTCACTGTGGTGTGTTTCACTGTGTTGGGTGTCATTGTGGTGTGTTTCACTGTGTTGGGTGTCATTGTCTGTCACTGTGGTGTGTTTCACTGTGTTGGGTGTCATTGTCTGTCACTGTGGTGTGTTTCACTGTGTTGGGTGTCATTGTCTGTCACTGTGGTGTGTTTCACTGTGTTGGGTGTCATTGTCTGTCACTGTGGTGTGTTTCACTGTGTTGGGTGTCATTGTGGTGTGTTTCACTGTGTTGGGTGTCATTGTCTGTCACTGTGGTGTGTTTCACTGTGTTGGGTGTCACTGTGGTGTGTCTCACTGTGTTGGGTATCATTGTGTGTCACTGTGGTGTGTTTCACTGTGTTGGGTGTCATTGTGGTGTGTTTCACTGTGTTGGGTGTCATTGTCTGTCACTGTGGTGTGTTTCACTGTGTTGGGTGTCATTGTCTGTCACTGTGGTGTGTTTCACTGTGTTGGGTGTCATTGTCTGTCACTGTGGTGTGTTTCACTGTTGGGTGTCATTGTCTGTCACTGTGGTGTGTTTCACTGTGTTGGGTGTCACTGTGGTGTGTGTCCCTGTGTTGGGTGTCATTGTCTGTCACTGTGGTGTGTTTCACTGTTGGGTGTCATTGTCTGTCACTGTGGTGTGTTTCACTGTGTTGGGTGTCATTGTCTGTCACTGTGGTGTGTTTCACTGTGTTGGGTGTCATTGTCTGTCACTGTGGTGTGTTTCACTGTGTTGGGTGTCATTGTCTGTCACTGTGGTGTGTTTCACTGTGTTGGGTGTCATTGTCTGTCACTGTGGTGTGTTTCACTGTGTTGGGTGTCACTGTCTGTCACTGTGGTGTGTTTCACTGTGTTGGGTGTCACTGTGGTGTGTCTCACTGTGTTTTGTGTCCCTTCCAGCGACAACAGAGGGAAGGTGATCCGGAACCTGTCGTTCCAGTCCTCTGTGACCCCCGGGACTGTAGCCCGCGTGGAGCCCAACATCAAGTGGTTTGGTGAGTCGCTGACCTCCATCCCTCAGAGACCTGTGCCCCCTACTACGAACCTCGCTGAACATAACCAGCCTCTCTTGGGAAAACCTGTAACGACAGAGACGTCACTCGCGATCCGAGTAAAATGGTACTACGACACTCACTTAGGATTCGATTAGTCGAGGTTTTCCGCTTTGTTTCAATGCGCGTTCACGTGAAAGGGGTGTTTATCGCATCATTTTACTTACCTTTACAAACTGGTTAGATCAAGCAGTCTATTTCACTCAAGAGTAACAGATAGCTATATGGACCTCCTATGAGGAGTTCATAACTCAGATAACAGCTAGGGTTAACACATTTGCACATAATAAGGCTAGGGAGGCATGATGGCAAAAGAGAGCCGCCCGAAAGTGTAAATTTGTATGTGAAAAGTTTCTGCATATTGTCCATAAAATAACCGCCAAATGCAGAATTGTTCGCCATTAATCCCAATGGAGTGATGAAGTTTTCAAAATGCATAAGCAATGGCCAACCTGCCTTATTCTATAATTTAGGAAATTCACTTTAAATAGACCCTACGTAAGAAATAAGTAAGTAAGTAAGAATTGGGATTATTTAAGCTTCACATAAATGCGCATCAATTAGGAGACGAACCCTGCATGCAGAAATTCAAGACTGACGCGCTACCTCCACTCTCTTACGGAGACACAATGCGCAAGAGTAAGCATTGCCTACATTAGGTCCAACAAGGACGATCAAATAGCAAATACCCTCTGATGAGAACCTGTATCTTATAAAGAATATTCCCAGGCAATGCCAAGGGATCGATCCCGAAGACCCCCTGTCAGAGAGCCCCTGTACGATAGGCGCCGAGGTCACCCAGTGAGTAGCAAACTCTGAGTACACACCCAGTAATGGTGCCGGCGTTGTCAAAGGAGGGGCTAGGAAGCTGCGCAAGGCGATCTTACCCGTTAGACGTAGCTGATAACCTGCTCCCGACCAGGTTGGGTTGACAGCATAAGTCACCATGGTGATGCAGCGACGCTAAAAGAGGGCGACTTTCGTGTCCCAGCTAACCCAGGCTGTGAGCGCAACATACCTCGCTAACCCTCTAATGGAGGTTCGTAGTACAGGCCCTCCATCCCTCCCACCAGGGGGCCGGGGGACCTTTTTAGATGTTTACTTATGAGGACTTGTGTCCTCTCCTCAGCCTGTTGTCATGTTGTGGTCGTTGAATGGAGGGTTTCATAGAGTTGTGTCCGCTGTTCTCCAGCCTGTTGATGATGTTGTTTGGTTCTGCACACAGCTGTTGGTATTCAGTGATGAGTTGAAGGTGAACTGGTCCCAGCAGCTCTCTGCCCCCTCGGTAGTTTAGTGTGTGCTGTACGCACTGAGACTGTTCTGTACCGGTGTTACTCATCATGGTCTCAAAGAACACGCTAACCTACTTATTATGTCTCTAATGGAGAGGGAGAGAGAGAGAGGTTTTAGAGAAGAGGGAGCGCCTGGTAGCCTATGAGCAGAGGTGGGCGTACTGCCTCCATCTTACCCTCTCACCCTCCGTGCCTCCAGCCAACACGCGGGTCATCAAGCAGTCGTCCCTGCAGAAGTTCCAGGAGGAGATGGGGCGCGTGCAGAAGGACCCGTACAGAGTGATCATGAGGAGGAGCAAGCTGCCCATGTCCCTTCTCCACGACCGCATCAAGGCCCACGTGAGTACCACCTCCACCCCATACACCTCCACCCCATACACCTCCACCCCCATACACCTCCACCCCCAGGATACACCTCCACCCCCAGGATACACCTCCACCCCCAGGAGATACACCCCCACCCCAGGAGATACACCTCCACCCCCAGGAGATACACCTCCACCCCCAGGATACACCTCCACCCCCAGGAGATACACCCCCACCCCAGGAGATACACCCCCACCCCAGGAGATACACCTCCACCCCATACACCTCCACCCCCAGGAGATACACCTCCACCCCCAGGAGATACACCTCCACCCCCAGGAGATACACCTCCACCCCCAGGAGATACACCCCCACCCCAGGAGATACACCTCCACCCCCAGGAGATACACCTCCACCCCCAGGAGATACACCTCCACCCCCAGGAGATACACCTCCACCCCCAGGAGATACACCTCCACCCCATACACCTCCACCCCCAGGATACACCTCCACCCCCAGGAGATACACCCCCACCCCCAGGAGATACACCCCCACCCCAGGAGATACACCTCCACCCCCAGGAGATACACCTCCACCCCCAGGATACACCTCCACCCCCAGGATACACCTCCACCCCCAGGAGATACACCCCCACCCCAGGAGATACACCTCCACCCCCAGGAGATACACCTCCACCCCCAGGAGATACACCTCCACCCCCAGGAGATACACCCCCACCCCCAGGAGATACACCTCCACCCCCAGGAGATACACCCCCACCCCAGGAGATACACCCCCACCCCAGGAGATACACCTCCACCCCCAGGAGATACACCTCCACCCCCAGGAGATACACCTCCACCCCCAGGAGATACACCCCCACCCCAGGAGATACACCCCCACCCACCAAGTCCTTTAGTTGTTTTGGTGGTTGGGAGGAAGGGAGAGGGGATAAGAGGGAGGGGGGGGGGTGCATCAGACTGAGATGGAGGTCCACAGAGACAGCATGTTCCAGTTGATGGTGTTTTGAGGGTTCTTGGATGCTGTAAACTCTGTGGTGGTAGATCTTCTTGTCTGTGGAGAGTGCCAACTCTGAGCTCTCCAGAGGATTCCAGATCCTTCATTGGTTCCGTGGCAGCACGGCCTCGTAATCGCTCTCGTACGCCCGGGGATTATTGAAACCCGCCGTTAAATGTCTGAAAATGAATTCCTGGCGTCCTAATGGGAGGGCAGGCCTGGTGTTGGGCGGCCATCCCAGTGATGTAACCGAGGAGTTCATTCCTTGATACTTTGAGATGGATCGTGTTCCTGCTGCCTGTCTCCAGGAGCCCGGCGGTGTTGATGGGGTCAGGGGTCGCTCAGCTGGCCGTATGTTGCCACTAGCTTGTGCTGCTGCTAGGGGGGACAATCTCTTGGCACCTCTCGATTCGATTATGAGGTCAACGACTCGATTCTAAAACGATTAGCAATGCATCTCAAGGCAACAATGTTTTTTATTTACATTTCCAAGGGTGTTTTTCTAAAATATATCTCTGCATCTCAGTTTGCTACTCAGAGTTGGCTAATCACTTCCTTATTTTGTGATGATCATTAAAGACATCAACAGATTGATTAACTTATCTAATTTTATTAGAGGAAAAACTTTTTTTTTTTCACAAATATGACGTTCTATGAACGATGCAATAATCAATGCAGCCTGCAGTACAACACGATATGGAAGTATGTAAAAAAATAGGTTGCAGTTTTCTTTTCTTTCTAATCTTTCTTTTCTATGACATCAAAGAGAAAGCTGCTCTTGAATTAGGAGTTCTTGTGTCTGGCTGTGAGTTTGCGTTAATGCTATGCGTAGGCTGAATCACAATCGTGTCAAGACAAATCAGATTGGCCAATGCACACTGAAGATAAATTAAATAATTTTAAATTACTAAATTTATCCCTCTCTGGCAGACAGGATGTTGTCAACGTCTTTGGAGGACTATTTCTGTGATCGCTTATTTTCCCGATAATGACCGGCGATTGCGATTAAAAAAAAAGTATTATGTTTTGTAATATTCCCTAAAAATGAATTTACATTATAACATCTTTATTGAACTATTGAATTGTAAAAGAAAGATAAATAGAAATTGTACTGATTTCCAGTCATTAACGGTAACAATTATTTATTTATTTTGCATATTGCGTTCTATTCCATCACGGTTGTGCTTGTATCAGGAGAGCTCAGCTGCGGTTCCCATGGTTATTGAGGAGGAGACAATTAGCATTTTTTTGTCTGCATGTTTTAATATTCTGCAAACAAGAACCGGTTTCTTGGAAGATACGGTTGTTAGGATCTTGATTTGTTACCATAACAGAAAAGAACCCCTGTAGATATGGTAGAGGTTTAAACACTGCTCCAGTGAATCAGCATGAATAACGTCTGTTTACAATGCCAAGGATTTCCTCTCCCTCTCCCCAGCTGGTGTCCTAACCTCCTCCTCCTCCCCCTCTAACGTCCTCCTCCTCCTCCCTCTAACGTCCTCCTCCTCCTCCCTCTAACGTCCTCCTCCTCCTCCCCCTCTAACGTCCTCCTCCTCCCTCTAACGTCCTCCTCCTCCCTCCTCCCTCTAACGTCCTCCTCCTCCCCCCTCTAACGTCCTCCTCCTCCTCCCTCTAACGTCCTCCTCCTCCTCCCTCTAACGTCCTCCTCCTCCCCCTCTAACGTCCTCCTCCTCCCCCTCTAACGTCCTCCTCCTCCTCCCCCTCTAACGTCCTCCTCCTCCTCCTAACCTCCTCCTCCTCCCTCTCTAACGTCCTCCTCCTCCCCCCTCTAACGTCCTCCTCCTCCTCCCCCTCTAACGTCCTCCTCCTCCTCCTAACCTCCTCCTCCTCCCCCTCTAACGTCCTCCTCCTCCCCCCTCTAACGTCCTCCTCCTCCTCCTCCTCCCTCTAACGTCCTCCTCCTCCTCCCTCCTCCCTCTAACGTCCTCCTCCTCCTCCCTCTAACGTCCTCCTCCTCCTCCCTCTAACGTCCTCCTCCTCCTCCCTCTAACGTCCTCCTCCTCCTCCCCCTCTAACGTCCTCCTCCTCCCCCTCTAACGTCCTCCTCCTCCCCCTCTAACGTCCTCCTCCTCCCCCCTCTAACGTCCTCCTCCTCCCCCCTCTAACGTCCTCCTCCTCCCCCCTCTAACGTCCTCCTCCTCCCCCCTCTAACGTCCTCCTCCTCCTCCCTCTAACGTCCTCCTCCTCCTCCCTCTAACCTCCTCCTCCTCCTCCCTCTAACGTCCTCCTCCTCCTCCTCCCTCTAACGTCCTCCTCCTCCCTCTAACGTCCTCCTCCTCCCCCTCTAACGTCCTCCTCCTCCTCCCTCTAACGTCCTCCTCCTCCTCCCTCTAACGTCCTCCTCCTCCTCCCTCTAACGTCCTCCTCCTCCTCCTCCTCCTCCCCCTCTAACGTCCTCCTCCTCCTCCCTCTAACGTCCTCCTCCTCCTCCCTCTAACCTCCTCCTCCTCCTCCTCCTCCTCCTAACGTCCTCCTCCTCCTCCCTCTAACGTCCTCCTCCTCCTCCCTCTAACCTCCTCCTCCTCCTCCTCCTCCTCCTAACGTCCTCCTCCTCCTCCCTCTAACGTCCTCCTCCTCCCTATAACGTCCTCCTCCTCCTCCTCCCTCTAACCTCCTCCTCCTCCCTCTAACGTCCTCCTCCTCCTCCCCCTCTAACGTCCTCCTCCTCCTCCCTCTAACGTCCTCCTCCTCCTCCTCCCTCTAACGTCCTCCTCCTCCTCCTCCCTCTAACGTCCTCCTCCTCCCCCTCTAACGTCCTCCTCCTCCTCCTCCCTCTAACGTCCTCCTCCTCCCCCCTCTAACGTCCTCCTCCTCCTCCTCCTCCTCCCTCTAACGTCCTCCTCCTCCTCCCTCTAACGTCCTCCTCCCCCCTCTAACGTCCTCCCCCTCCTCCCCCTCTAACGTCCTCCCTCTAACGTCCTCCTCCTCCTCCCTCTAACGTCCTCCTCCCCCCTCTAACGTCCTCCCCCTCCTCCCCCTCTAACGTCCTCCCCCTCTAACGTCCTCCTCCTCCTCCCCCCTCTAACGTCCTCCTCCTCCTCCCCCCTCTAACGTCCTCCTCCCCCCTCTAACGTCCTCCTCCTCCTCCCCCCTCTAACGTCCTCCTCCTCCTCCCCCCTCTAACGTCCTCCTCCTCCCCCCTCTAACGTCCTCCTCCTCCTCCTCCTCCCCCCTCTAACGTCCCCCTCCTCCCTCCTCCTCCTCCTCCCCCCTCTAACGTCCTCCTCCTCCTCCTCCCCCCTCTAACGTCCTCCTCCTCCCTCCTCCTCCTCCTCCTCCCCCCTCTAACGTCCTCCTCCTCCCCCCTCTAACGTCCTCCTCCTCCCCCCTCTAACGTCCTCCTCCTCCTCCCCCACCTCCTCCTCCTCCTCCTCCCCCCTCTAACGTCCTCCTCCTCCTCTCCTCCAGAACTCCAAGGTGCACATCCTTGACACCGAGGGCTTCCAGACCACCTTCGGCCCGCGGGCCCAGAGGAAGAGGCCCAGCCTGCTGGTGGAGGACGTCAAGGACCTGGTGGTGCGGGCGGAGGCCTCCGTCCTCTCCTACAGCGCCGACAAGGACCGCGACCTGGTCACCGAGGATTCAGGGGTCCGGTAAGGTCTAGTGCTCTGTAAACCAGGTCCCTCTAGTCTAGTGCTCTGTAAACCAGGTCCCTCTAGTCTAGTGCACTGTAAACCAGGTCCCTCTAGTCTAGTCTAGTGCTCTGTAAACCAGGTCCCTTTAGTCTAGTGCTCTGTAAACCAGGTCCCTCTAGTCTAGTGCTCTGTAAACCAGGACCCTCTAGTCTAGTCTAGTGCTCTGTAAACCAGGTCCCTCTAGTCTAGTGCTCTGTAAACCAGGTCCCTCTAGTCTAGTGCTCTGTAAACCAGGTCCCTCTAGTCTAGTGCTCTGTAAACCAGGTCCCTCTAGTCTAGTGCTCTGTAAACCAGGTCCCTCTAGTCTAGTGCTCTGTAAACCAGGTCCCTCTAGTCTAGTGCTCTGTAAACCAGGTCCCTCTAGTCTAGTGCTCTGTAAACCAGGTCCCTCTAGTCTAGTGCTCTGTAAACCAGGTCCCTCTAGTCTAGTGCTCTGTAAACCAGGTCCCTCTAGTCTAGTGCTCTGTAAACCAGGTCCCTCTAGTCTAGTGCTCTGTAAACCAGGCCCCTTAGTCTTGTGCTCTGTAAACCAGGCCCCTTAGTCTAGTGCTCTGTAAACCAGGTCCCTCTAGTCTAGTCTAGTGCTCTGTAAACCAGGTCCCTCTAGTCACGAGCAGGGGGGGACGGTCATGAGGAAGAGGAGGATGGGGATGATGAAGTGAATCCTGTCTCTCCAGGGAGGAGGTGCGCGAAGAGATCTTCAAGAAGGGCCAGTCCAAGAGGATCTGGGGAGAGCTGTACAAGGTACGGTATCACTGCTACTGTTTCACACACGCATTAACACACCTGATGGATTGACTGGTCCAGTGATTGGCGGGTCCTGTGATTGATTGGCGGGTCCTGTGATTGATTGGCGGGTCCTGTGATTGATTGGCGGGTCCTGTGATTGATTGGCGGGTCCTGTGATTGATTGGCGGGTCCTGTGATTGATTGGCGGGTCCTGTTCCCTAGGTGATTGACTCGTCCGACGTGGTGATCCAGGTCCTGGACGCCCGGGACCCAATGGGCACGCGCTCCCAGAGTATCGAGACGTACATGAAGAAGGAGAAGCCATGGAAACACCTCATCTTCGTCCTCAACAAGTGTGACCTCATCCCAACCTGGGTCACGGTAGGTCACCTCTGAAGACCTTTCCTGACCAGCCAATCAGAGCTGACGTTACCCTGAACCTTACTGAACAGTTTCTGCATTATTAGATGAGTATGTGAAAAGGTCCCTACAGTATTCCATGAGGACCGGTGTTTAGCCCCCCAGTACTGCACAGGAACTGGAGTACTGGGTACAACACACCGTCAGTAGGGGAGGCCACAGTTTATCCATGACCATGAACCCCCCCCTTGTTGTTGTGTATCCATGACCATGAACCCCCCCCTTGTTGTTGTGTATCCATGACCATGAACCCCACCCTTGTTGTTGTGTATCCATCATGATGAACCCCGCCCTTGTTGTTGTGTATCCATGACGATGAACCCCACCCTTGTTGTTGCTATAGAAACGCTGGGTGGCCATTCTCTCTGCCATTAACCCCACCCTGGCCTTCCACGCCAGCCTCACCAACTCCTTCGGCAAAGGCTGCCTCATTCAGCTGCTCCGGCAGTTCGGCAAGGTGAGCCTCACCCTCCACCTCCACCCGCTGACGTAGATCTCTGTAGGGGGCCCAGACATTAGTAGTGGAGCCACTTCAGCAGACTGACGTAGAGCATCTCCTCCTCCCCCCCCAGCTCCACACTGATAAGAAGCAGATCAGCGTTGGGTTCATCGGCTACCCCAACGTGGGGAAGAGCTCCGTCATCAACACCCTGAGGTCGAAGAAGGTCTGCAACGTGGCGCCCATCGCCGGGGAGACCAAGGTACTGTACCGCCCTCCCCCCCCCCCATCCCCAGCTATATACAGACAGACCCGACCCCCCCCCATCTCCAGCTATATACAGAGAGACCCCCCCCCATCTCCAGCTATATACAGAGAGACCCCCCCCCATCTCCAGCTATATAGACAGACCCCCCCCCCCCCAACCCAGCTATATACAGACAGACCCCCCCCTCACCCATGTCTCTCTACGGTCTTGTCTCTCTAGGTGTGGCAGTACATCACTCTGATGCTCTGGGTCTTGTCTCTCTACGGTCTTGTCTCTCTAGGTGTGGCAGTACTCTGATGCTCTGTGTCTTGTCTCTACGGTCTTGTCTCTCTAGGTGTGGCAGTACTCTGATGCTCTGGGTCTTGTCTCTACGGTCTTGTCTCTCTAGGTGTGGCAGTACTCTGATGTTCCGGGTCTTGTCTCTCTACGGTCTTGTCTCTCTAGGTGTGGCAGTACATCACTCTGATGCTCTGGGTCTTGTCTCTCTACGGTCTTGTCTCTCTAGGTGTGGCAGTACTCTGATGCTCTGTGTCTTGTCTCTCTACGGTCTTGTCTCTCTAGGTGTGGCAGTACTCTGATGCTCTGGGTCTTGTCTCTCTAGGTGTGGCAGTACTCTGATGCTCCGGGTCTTGTCTCTCTACGGTCTTGTCTCTCTAGGTATGGCAGTACATCACTCTGATGCTCTGGGTCTTGTCTCTCTATGGTCTTGTCTCTCTAGGTGTGGCAGTACTCTGATGCTCCGGGTCTTGTCTCTCTACGGTCTTGTCTCTCTAGGTGTGGCAGTACTCTGATGTCCGGGTCTTGTCTCTCTACGGTCTTGTCTCTCTAGGTGTGGCAGTACCCTGATGCTCTGGGTCTTGTCTCTCTACGGTCTTGTCTCTCTAGGTGTGGCAGTACCCTGATGCTCCGGGTCTTGTCTCTCTACGGTCTTGTCTCTAGGTGTGGCAGTACCCTGATGCTCTGGGTCTTGTCTCTCTACGGTCTTGTCTCTCTAGGTGTGGCAGTACCCTGATGCTCTGGGTCTTGTCTCTCTACGGTCTTGTCTCTCTAGGTGTGGCAGTACCCTGATGCTCCGGGTCTTGTCTCTCTACGGTCTTGTCTCTAGGTGTGGCAGTACCCTGATGCTCTGGGTCTTGTCTCTCTACGGTCTTGTCTCTCTACGGTCTTGTCTCTCTAGGTGTGGCAGTACCCTGATGCTCTGGGTCTTGTCTCTCTACGGTCTTGTCTCTCTAGGTGTGGCAGTACCCTGATGCTCTGGGTCTTGTCTCTCTACGGTCTTGTCTCTCTACGGTCTTGTCTCTCTAGGTGTGGCAGTACCCTGATGCTCTGGGTCTTGTCTCTCTACGGTCTTGTCTCTCTAGGTGTGGCAGTACCCTGATGCTCTGGGTCTTGTCTCTCTACGGTCTTGTCTCTCTAGGTGTGGCAGTACCCTGATGCTCTGGGTCTTGTCTCTCTACGGTCTTGTCTCTCTAGGTGTGGCAGTACATCACTCTGATGCGCCGTATCTTCCTCATCGACTGCCCGGGCGTGGTGTACCCGTCTGAGGACAGCGAGTCAGACATCGTCCTGAAGGGAGTGGTGAGTTCAGCCACAATGATCGTCTTGTTATTATTCTTTGAGCTGCTCTGTAGTCTAGGTCGGTAACCATTTGACCGCCTGCATCATGTTCTCCTCAGGTCCAAGTGGAGAAGATCAAGCACCCAGAGGAGCACATCGCGGCCGTCCTGGAGCGGGCCAAGCCTGAGTACATCCAGAAGACCTACCGCATCCCCACCTGGAGCTCCCCAGAGGACTTCCTGGAGAAACTGGCCTTCCGCACAGGGAAGCTGCACAAGGTCAGCAGGGGGCCGGGCTTTACCGCAGATCACCTCCCTATCTGAAGGCCCCCACCCAGGAGGCGCTCTGTCCCTGACCAGGAGACGCTCTGTCCCTGACCAGGAGACGCTCTGTCCCTGACCAGGAGACGCTCTGTCCCTGACCAGGAGACGCTCTGTCCCTGACCAGGAGACGCTCTGTCCCTGACCAGGAGACGCTCTGTCCCTGACCAGGAGACGCTCTGTCCCTGACCAGGAGACGCTCTGTCCCTGACCAGGAGACGCTCTGTCCCTGACCAGGAGACGCTCTGTCCCTGACCAGGAGACGCTCTGTCCCTGACCAGGAGACGCTCTGTCCCTGACCAGGAGACGCTCTGTCCCTGACCAGGAGACGCTCTGTCCCTGACCCAGGAGACGCTCTGTCCCTGACCAGGAGACGCTCTGTCCCTGACCCAGGAGACGCTCTGTCCCTGACCAGGAGACGCTCTGTCCCTGACCAGGAGACGCTCTGTCCCTGACCAGGAGACGCTCTGTCCCTGACCAGGAGACGCTCTGTCCCTGACCCAGGAGACGCTCTGTCCCTGACCAGGAGACGCTCTGTCCCTGACCAGGAGACGCTCTGTCCCTGACCAGGAGACGCTCTGTCCCTGACCAGGAGACGCTCTGTCCCTGACCCAGGAGACGCTCTGTCCCTGACCAGGAGACGCTCTGTCCCTGACCCAGGAGACGCTCTGTCCCTGACCCAGGAGACGCTCTGTCCCTGACCAGGAGACGCTCTGTCCCTGACCCAGGAGACGCTCTGTCCCTGACCCAGGAGACGCTCTGTCCCTGACCAGGAGACGCTCTGTCCCTGACCAGGAGACGCTCTGTCCCTGACCAGGAGACGCTCTGTCCCTGACCCAGGAGATGGTCTCCCATCAGCTCGTTAAGAATCAGTGGCTCGTTAGTGACCCAAGCTCATAGATAAACCAGTCGATCATAGATAAACAGTGTTGTTAATAATCATTCGCTTTTTAAGAATCAGCTTTTAATAACCAGTGGCTCCTTAAAGGAGAAATCCGGGGTAAAATGGATCTGGGATAGGATTGGTATGATAACGAGTTGGAATGTTCGTTTGGCAGCAAAAAAGTGCATATAGACGCATTCTTAAGTTGGCTGATTTCAGCCGATTCTACCAAAACGCTATTAACTTAGAAAGATAGGGGTATGTCTCATGGTAAAAAACTAAATCGCTATTTTAAACCACTTACAAGGCTAGAAGTAGCCCTACACTTATTTGGTAGTATAATAAGGGTCTTGACATATAAAAGGAGGCATTGATAACTTTGTAAGTGACAGATTGATATTAAAAATGACATTTTACACACACAATACCATCCGTAGTTCACCTGTCGACGCCATCTTGTCTTTAAGACTCGATAGGTAGATTGACGAACACAGAGCTTGTGACATCCGTCAACAACACGCAAGCTCCGTGTTCGCCAAACTACCTATCGAGTCTTAAAAACAAGATGGCATCGATGGTTGAGCTACTGATGGTATTGTGTGTATAAAATGTCCTTGTAATAAACCATCCATTTGACACCGGATTTCTCCTTTGACTCCCAGTGGCATTTAAATAGGCAGCCGAGTGGCAGCATGATATGTGATCATAGGGCTGTTGTGTTGCAGGGCGGAGAACCAGACATTGTCACGGTCTCTAAGATGGTGCTCAACGATTGGCAGAGGGGACGCATCCCGTTCTTCGTGAAACCGCCAGGACCCGATAACGACCCGGAGGTGAGAACCGGTGGAACCATATGGCAGGGATGACGTCATCGTGACGGTGTGAGGACGTCATCGTGACGGTGTGAGGACGTCATCGTGAGGGTGTGATTCCATCATTGCGACATTGTGACGGCGTCATCGTGACGGTGTCATTGTGACGTTGCGACGGCGTCGTGATGGCGACATGGCGTCATAGTGACGTCATCGTGACGTGTGACAGCGTTATTGTGCCTGGGCTGATGGCGTCATCGTGACGTGTGACAGCGTCATAGTGACGTTGTGATGGTTTCATTGTGATGGTGTTATGACCTCATCGTGATGGTGTGACGGCGTCATCGTGACTGCGTGATGACGTCATCGTGGCCTCTTCATGTCTATCTTTGGGTTGTTCTGGAGGCTAGTGTTTCATCCATGTTGTGTGATGTGAACTTTGAGAAGGTCATCGTGTTATTCGTTCATCCTTTCCTTTGGGTGTGTCGGCTGTGTGCTGCCTCCTAGAAATCAATCAATATTCAGGAAAACGACCAACTATTGTATTAGTATGGACGCTAGCTGCTAAAAGAGAAGGAAGGGGGAGACCTGACCATGGATGTGATGTGACTCCTGCAGGGCAAGGAGAAGGAGGCCGCTGCACCTGGGGCTGAGGTGCAGGTGCAGGAGGAGCAGCAGCAGCAGCAGCAGCAGCAGCAGCAGCAGCAGGAGAAGGAGGAGCAGGAGCAGCAGCAGGAGGGGGAGGAGGAGGTGGCGGCCATGCCCGCAGAGCAGGAGGCCCAGGAGAGATGTAAGGAGAAGCAGAAGGAGCAGGTCCAGAAGATTCTGGCCGGCGTGCGTCAGAACTTTGGGAAGATCTCGGTGGCGCCGGAGTTCAACGACGAGGACCTGGACCCCGTGGAGATGAACGACCTCGACCCCTCCGACTTCTCCGACGTGGAGGAGGAGGAGGAGGAGGAGGAGCAGCAGCAGCAGGAGGAGCAGGCTGCAGCAGGGGGACAGGCGCGGGGGCCCAGCACCGCGGCAGCAGGGGTGACCAAAGGCCCCAGCGACAAGATCCGTCAGCTGGACGAGAAGATCGCAAAATACAAGCAGTTCCTGGACCGCGCCAAGTCCAAACGCTTCTCTGCCATCCGGTACGTCCCACAGCCAGGGCCTATCCCTCTAGGAGCCAGGGCCTATCCCTCCTTCCTCTCTGTGGCCCCGAGGAGCCAGGGCCTATCCCTCTAGGAGCCAGGGCCTATCCCTCCTTCCTCTCTGTGGCCCCGAGGAGCCAGGGCCTATCCCTCCTCTCTCTGTGGCCCCTAGGAGCCAGGGCCTATCCCTCTAGGAGCCAGGGCCTATCCCTCCTCTCTGGCCCCTAGGAGCCCCTGAGATGTGTTATTGTGAGAGGCTCCATGTGGTGCCGGTGCTGCCTAATCAACGGCCTGTCTTCAATAAGGGCCTCAGCCCTGGCAGGGTGTGCACCGCTACATCACAGGCTGCGCGCAGCCCCGTGTGGCGGGAGTCCAGTCAGCCGCCAGCTTCCAGCGGCCTTGATGCGCCGCTAATGTTCTCTCTCTCTCTGCACAGGATTCCAAAGGGGCTGTCAAGCAAAGTGTTAGCAGACGACAAACCAAAACAAGATGAGAAGCAAGCCCATATTAAAGGTAGGTCTACACACATCCCCCCCACCCCTACCACCTGCTAGTGTCTTTATCGTTGGGGAATGTCCCAGCATCAGCCTGGTTAACGCTCAGTGCTCTCCTGTTCCCAGCTGTGATCGAGAGGTCAAAGAAGAGGAGGGCGGGGGAGGAGGGAACCCCGGCCGTGGCCAAGATGACCTCCAAACAGGTGACCTCTTCCTCTTCATCACGGCCTGTTTCTCCTCGTCTGTAAACCATGGTGGACGTGAATCTAATATACAACAGAGTGTAAATGTAGCGACAGCGGGGTCGTGGAGGGAACCTGCTCTGACGCCTCCCACTCTCTCTCTCTCTCTCTCCCAGAGACGCGCAGCCGAGCGGGCGAGCAAGCTGAAGGTGGGCGCGCGTTACTACGAGACGCACAACGTCAAGAACAAGAACCGGGACAAGAAGATGCCCGTGTTGGAGGGGAAGAAGGGCAAGAAGGCAAAGCGCTAGAGGAACGCTGTGGACACTAACAGGCCTTCACACAGCCTGCTGGCGGACTGACAGGGAGGAGTCCTAAGAGGAGCTCTCATTGGTGGAGGGATGGGGGCGTGGCTCGCTGAGCCTTTTGTTTAATGGGTTCCCTGAGTGCACACTTGGAATGTGTGGAGGTGAAATGTGTCCTCCATCAAGTGGACTGATGGAGGACACATTTCAGCTCAGTGGAGTGTGCACTCCAGAGCCTTCTGTTGGAGCCTCAGGGGGCAGATAAGGACTCATTAATCCACCTCTAGACACATGTCTGACCCACGCGCCCGCTGGCATCTCGACAACCTTTCAAGTCTCAGAGAAAACAATAACTTGTGCTGTAAAAAGATGATAAAAAGATATTTACACCCAGAGACCCACAATGTGTTGAATGTTTTTTATAAATCTGCGTCCAGGCCTTAAATGAGGTCAGGCGTCTTGTGTCGGAGGATCTCATTTCTTTGGAGTGATGGTTACTTCCAGCTGGGCCTGCAATGAGAACATTCTTTAAATGCTAACGTGGAAAAAATAAATAAAAAAACCTGTCATTTCAATGTAAACTACATTACTCTTTCAAATAAAAAGCTATTTTAAATAAAGTGGTTGTAAATGTTGAAAGGAGGGGGTCATGCGTCACCTTGAGCTGCTGGTTGGTCCTCTTGAGGAACTGGATCTCCTCACCGTGCTTCCTCTCCTCGGTCTGGCGGATCTCCAGCTCTCTCTTCTCCACCGCCTCACATCTGGCCTTCTGCTCGCTCAGCTGATGCTCCAAGTCCTGCTTCTCCAGCTCCAGCTCCCTGAGCTACAGACCAGGAACCATCAACAGACCACTGAGCTACAGACCAGGAACCATCAACAGACCACTGAGCTACAGACCAGGAACCATCAACAGGCCACTGAGCTACAGGGCAGGAACCATCAACAGACCACTGAGCTACAGGGCAGGAACCATCAACAGACCACTGAGCTACAGACCAGGAACCATCAACACCACTGAGCTACAGACCAGGAACCATCAACAGGCCACTGAGCTACAGACCAGGAACCATCAACAGAGCACTGAGCTACAGACCAGGAACCATCAACAGGCCACTGAGCTACAGGGCAGGAACCATCAACAGACCAGGAACCATCAACACCACTGAGCTACAGACCAGGAACCATCAACTGAGCTACAGACCAGGAACCATCAACAGGCCACTGAGCTACAGACCAGGAACCATCAACTGAGCTACAGACCAGGAACCATCAACAGGCCACTGAGCTACAGACCAGGAACCATCAACAGACCAGGAACAATCAACAGACCACTGAGCTACAGACCAGGAACCATCAACAGACCAGGAGCCATCGACAGACCAGGAACAATCAACAGACCACTGAGCTACAGACCAGGAACCATCAACACCACTGAGCTACAGACCAGGAACCATCAACAGGCCACTGAGCTACAGACCAGGAACCATCAGCAGGCCACTGAGCTACAGACCAGGAACCATCAACAGATCACTGAGCTACAGACCAGGAGCCATCAACAGACCAGGAACAATCACCAGACCACTGAGCTACAGACCAGGAACCATCAACACCACTGAGCTACAGACCAGGAACCATCAACACCACTGAGCTACAGACCAGGAACCATCAACAGGCCACTGAGCTACAGACCAGGAACCATCAACAGACCCGGAACCATCAACAGGCCACTGAGCTACAGACCAGGAACCATCAACACCACTGAGCTACAGACCAGGAACCATCAACAGACCACTGAGCTACAGACCAGGAACCATCAACAGACCACTGAGCTACAGACCAGGAAACATCAACAGACCAGGAACCATCAACAGACCACTGAGCTACAGACCAGGAACCATCAACAGGCCACTAAGCTACAGACCAGGAACCATCAACAGACCAGGAGCCATCAACACCACTGAGCTAAAGACCAGGAATCATCTACACAACAGGAATCAACACATCATGTCGGGAACCATCAACACAACAGACCAATAAAACCATCAACACAACAAGAACATCAACACAACAGACCAGGAACCATGAACAAAAAAAAAAAGGAACCATCAACAAAAGAGACCAGGAACCATCAACAGACCAATGAGCTACAAGACCAGGAACCATCAACACAACAGAACAATGAGCTATAACACCAGGAACCATCAACACAACAGAACAATGAGCTATAACACCAGGAACCATCAACACCATAGGCCAAGGCAGTCCTTACAACCAGTACTGGACACTAGCTGACCCCTAGCTCTCTACTGGACGCTAGCTGACCCCTAGCTCTCTACTGGAAGCTAGCTGACCCCTAGCTCTCTACTGGATGCTAGCTGACCCCTAGCTCTCTACTGGACGCTAGCTGACCCCTAGCTCTCTACTGGACGCTAGCTGACCCCTAGCTCTCTACTGGATGCTAGCTGACCCCTAGCTCTCTACTGGACGCTAGCTGACCCCTAGCTCTCTACTGGACGCTAGCTGACCCCTAGCTCTCTACTGGAAGCTAGCTGACCCCTAGCTCTCTACTGGACGCTAGCTGACCCCTAGCTCTCTACTGGACGCTAGCTGACCCCTAGCTCTCTACTGGACGCTAGCTGACCCCTAGCTCTCTACTGGACGCTAGCTGACCCCTAGCTCTCTACTGGACGCTAGCTGACCCCTAGCTCTCTACTGGACAGCTAGCTGACCCCTAGCTCTCTACTGGACAGCTAGCTGACCCCTAGCTCTCTACTGGACGCTAGCTGACCTTTAGCTCTCTGCAGTGTGTGCTAGTTGACTCACTCTCTGCCTCTCTCACTCTCTCTGTCTCTCTCTCTGCCTCTCTCTCTCTCTCTCTGTCTCTCTCTCTCTCTCTGCCTCTCTCTCTCTCTCCCTCTCTCTCTCTCTCTCTGCCTCTCTCTCTGCCTCCCTCTCTCTCTCTCTCTGCCTCTCTCTCTCTCTCTCTCTGCCTCTCTCTCTCTCTCTGCCTCTCTCTCTCTCTCTCTCTCTCTGCCTCTCTCTCTCTCTGCCTCTCATTCTGCATCCCTCTCTCTCTCCCTCTCTCTCTCTCTCTCTCTCTCTCTGCCTCTCTCTCTCTCTCTCTGCCTCTCTCTCTCTCTCACCCGTGTCTCCATGTCGCTCTTGCCCTGCTCGGCCTGCAGGGCCTTGCGGACCCCGAACGCCATGCTGCTCTCGTACAGCGTCTGGTAGGCCGCCACCGTCATGCGGATCTCGTTGCGGATGCGTAGAAGCAAGACGCCGCGCTCCGCACAGTTGATGGTCACCTGACGGATCAGCTCGTCTGAGGGTCAGAGGTCACAGTTGCTGGTCACCTGACGGAACTGCTCGTCTTAGGGTCAGAGGTCAGGGTAAGGAGGCAGCTGTTTGATTCTACTACAGAGGGCCCAGTATGACTCCATCACCCAGTGGACCAACGGGCGGCTGGTTGTGATGGGTGATGGAGCCCTGGTGATCTAGAAGCACTAGGGAGCGCTCCCATCGTTGTGGATCACTTTGAGATATCAGGTGTAGCTCATGTGGACAGAGCCCCCAGTCAGGGTCTGTGGGCTCTGCCCACCCCCAGTCAGGGTCCGGGGGTCTCCTCCAGGCCCCAGCAGCCGGTCCTCACCAAAGCACTGTCCGTACAGCTCTCGGCGGACGGGGCAGATGCCGGTCTCGCGGGCCTGCCGCCGCCCCAGCAGCGCGTCCAGCTGGTCCGTGAGCTGCACCACGTCGGAGCGCGTGCAGGGGGTGCTCGACACCTGCTGCACCCACAGCTGGCCCGCCTCCGCCCACTCCCTGCAGACACACAGCACCTCAGCAGGCGGAGCTCACAGACCTACAGCGCCGCCTAGAGCCACTGGACGCTGACATCAGACAAGCGGATACAACTATAGAAGGAGCTTCACTCTGTTAGTGACCATGGGGCCAGATAGGAGCCCAATGACTAGTGGGGTCACCCAGTGGGTGGGGTCACCCAGTGGGTGGTGTCCCCCAGTGGGTGGGGTCACCCAGTGGCTGGTGTCACCCAGTGGGTGGTGTATACCCAGTGGGTGGGGTGTATACCCAGTGGGTGGGGTGTATACCCAGTGGGTGGTGTCACCCAGTGGGTGGGGTGTATACCCAGTGGGTGGGGTGTATACCCAGTGGGTGGTGTCACCCAGTGGGTGGGGTATACCTGGGGGGCAGCAGGGCGTTGAGGACCTCCTCCGTCTGCTGTCTAGGGGCGTCGGCCCCGGGGGATCGGGGGGGCGGGGGGACCGGGCCGGACAGGGGGGGCTGCTGGGGGCTGGGCTTCAGAGACCGTGCCTACACACACACACACACACACACACACACACACACACACACACACACACACACACACACACACACACACACACACACACACACACACAAATACAGACAGGCACACAAATACAAAGATAGACACACAAACAAATTAATTGATTGCAACAAAAAAATTGCATTTAATTACTCCTATTCAAACATGTATGAGCCCAGAATCGGGATTTGTTGAGCCGGTCAGAGCGGTTTATTGAGCCGCTTCAGAGCGGTTTTCTGGTTCAGGTTCCTCTCCGTCCTACCTTGGGGGTCTTCCGGTCCGCGGTTCTGTCCACGGCTCTGCTCTGCAGGACCGGGGTGTCGTACCTCAGCAGGGACTCCGCCGGGGGGATCATTCTGATGACTTTAACTCACTTTCTACGGCGGGAGAAACAGTAAATACTCGACGCTTCACCTGTGACTCTGACTGTTGATGTCGTCATGGTTACCAGCAGCCGTACGCTCATCACGTTGACCGTTAATGTTGCCATGGTTACCAGCCGTCCGGTAGCGCATGCGCTCTGCTACCCGCCTGAACTGGGGTCAGCTGGAGGCTGAAACGTCGTCCGTACTCATGCTATAGTGGTATAATTAATACTGTACGCGGACTTCACTTCTCAGCTCATTCAAACTGGGATAAAGAATAAATAAAGAATTAATGAAGGATGAATAAAGAACAAATAAAGAAGGCCCCGAGTGGTGGCGGAACCATCAGTCGGGGAAGGGACTGGGACGTCGGAGACTGTTTCCTGCGCACCACCGGAAGTGGAAACGAAACAGCGTTTACACAATAGAAGTTTTGGTGTTTAGAGTTTTACCTTCATTGTGTATAAAATCACATTTCTGGACGCTATGATAAACGTTTAGTTCAATATAAACCAGGTTAGTCGCGTTGCTTTAAGATGGAGAAAGAGAGGAGACGGAGGCGAGAATCCCCGCCGCGGGAGGCGAGGGTGAGAATCAAACAGGAGAGAGCGAGTCCCGCGCGGAGACCGAGACCCCCCCGGTCCCGGTCCCCCAGCCCAAGAACCCGACACCGTTCCCGGTCCCCCAGCCCCAGACCCCGACCCCGGTCCGCCAGCCCCAGACCCCGACCCCGGTCCGCCAGCCCGAGTCCCCCCCGCAGGAGGAGCAGCAGGTTGGTTGTTCAGGATCACTGTCCACACAGCATGTGGTTCAGGAGGTAGAGCGGGGCGGCTGGTAACCGGGAGGTTGATGGTTCGATCCCCGGCTCCTCCTATCTGAGTGTCGAGGAGTCCCTGAGCAAGACGCCTCACTCTGACTGCTCATAACGAGCTTGCTGTCGCCTTGAGGGCTGATTCCGCCGTCGTTGTGTCAACGTGTGGTTGAATGGGTGAATGTGAGGCAGTGTTGTAAAGTGCTTTGAGAGGTTGGTTAGAAGAGCGGATACATGCAGTCTCTTTAACACGTCACACGGTGATGAAGCTCTACTGGTCCCCAGAGGTCAAACTTTAATGTAACTGTACATTACACGATGCGTGTAAAAGCAATTAGTGTAAAAGCAGCACTGAAATTAATAGCTTCAAATCAACCATTTCGCATAGGCACGTGTGAACTGGCTGTACACAATGTAACGTACATTACATTGTGTACAGCCAGCCGTCGGTCACTGAGTCGAACCATTAGTTTTCCATATTCTAATCATTTAATTGATTCGGGGAATCCGATCCTTTGTTTACCTCGTCCAGATCGCCTGTCAGACCGCGGGATCGATCCCCGACCAAGAGGGAGAGGTCTCCCCCCAGGAGGGAGAGGTCTCCCCCCAAGAGGGAGAGGTCTCCCCCCAGGAGGGGCAGCCGGTCCCCTCGGAACCAGAGGGGTGGGAGTCCCCACCAGGGGGGAGACGCCAGGATCAAACGGGTGAGGAGACCCCCAGTCATAGCTGTACCCCGACTGTACCCCGACTGTAACTGTTGACTATGTATTGAAGAGGGTCTCTGCAGACCCCCAGCTGGGCACCGTGCTGACACTGGTTCTCCTGACAGGAGCGGGAGCCTCACCGAGGGGGGGGCGCCGAGCCTCACCGGGGAGGGACCGCGGAGCCTCACCGGGGGGGGGCCGCAGAGCCTCACCGGGGGGGGGCCGCAGAGCCTCACCGAGGGGGGACCGCCGAACCTCACCGGGGAGGGGGCGCCGAGCCTCACCGAGCGGGGGCCGTCGGGGCTGAGGACCAGCGCGTGCGGAGCGACCCCCCCCCGGAGCGGAGGAGCCGGTGGGAGACGGACCGACCGCCACGGGAGCGCGGGGGGCGGTGGGACGCGCCGCGGGGCGGGCCTGCCCCCCAGGAGCAGCAGGAGGAGCGGCAGCAGCACGACGAGCGGCGGAGGGAGGCCCGGGCGCGCAGGGAGGAGCAGGAGGGGGCGGGGGCCTTCGGGGTGCCCCAGGAGGGGGGCGAGGGCGGCGACGACCCCCCTCCCGACAAGGAGAAGCCCGACTTCGGGCTGTCGGGGGCGCTGACGGAGGATACCAACACCTTCAGGGGCGTGGTCATCAAGTACAACGAGCCCCCCGAGGCGCGTATCCCCAAGCGGCGCTGGCGCCTGTACCCCTTCAAGAACGACGAGCCGCTGCCCGTCATGTACGTCCACCGGCAGAGCGCCTACCTGCTGGGCCGCGACAGGAAGATCGCCGACATCTCCATCGACCACCCCTCCTGCTCCAAGCAGCACGCCATCTTCCAGTACAGGTGACCTGACCCACCCGGGAGGGGGAGGGACAGGGATGGGACAGGGGAGGGATGGGACAGGGGGAGGGACAGGGGAGGGATGGGACAGGGGGAGGGACAGTGGAGGGATGGGACAGGGGGAGGGACGGGGGGAGTGACGGGGGGAGGGACGGGGGGTGGGATGGGACAGGGGGAGGGACGGGGGGAGGGATGGGACAGGGGGAGGGACGGGGGGAGGGATGGGACAGGGGGAGGGACGGGGGGTGGGATGGGACAGGGGGAGGGACGGGGGGAGGGATGGGACAGGGGGAGGGACGGGGGGAGGGATGGGACCGGGGGAGGGACGGGTGGTGGGACGGGGGGAGGGACGGGACGGGGGGAGGGATGGGACCGGGGGAGGGACGGGGGGTGGGACGGGGGGAGGGACGGGGGTAGGGATGGGACGGGGGGAGGGATGGGACAGGGGGAGGGACGGGGGAGGGACGGGGTGTGGGACGGGGGGAGGGATGGGACGGGGGGAGGGACGGGGGGAGGGATGGGACAGGGGGAGGGACGGGGGGAGGGATGGGACAGGGGGAGGGACGGGGGGAGGGACGGGGGGAGGGATGGGACGGGGGGAGGGACAGGGGGAGGGACGGGGGGAGGGTCGAGGCAGGGTCGAGGCAGGGGAAAGAGGAGTTAATATCATTCATGAAGATGGAGCTTCAATCATTTTCCTTTTTCCTTTTCTGGTGACCGCAAAACAAATCTGAGCTCTAACAGTCAGACCCCTGGGGGGGGGGCCTAGAGCTCTAAGACCCCTGGGGGGGGGGCCTAGAGCTCTAACAGTCAGACCCCTGGGGGGGGGCCTAGAGCTCTAACAGTCAGACCCCTGGGGGGGGGGGGCTAGAGCTCTAACAGTCAGACCCCTGGGGGGGGGGCCTAGAGCTCTAACAGTCAGACCCCTGGGGGGGGGGCCTAGAGCTCTAACAGTCAGACCCGTGGGGGGGGGGGGGGCCTAGAGCTCTAACAGTCAGACCCCTGGGGGGGGGGGGGGGGGGGCTCTAGAGCTCTAACAGTCAGACCCCTGGGGGGGGGCCTAGAGCTCTAAGACCCCTGGGGGGGGGGCCTAGAGCTCTAACAGTCAGACCCCTGGGGGGGGGGGCTAGAGCTCTAACAGTCAGACCCCTGGGGGGGGGGGGGGGGGGGGCTCTAGAGCTCTAACAGTCAGACCCCTGGGGGGGGGGCCTAGAGCTCTAAGACCCCTGGGGGGGGGGCCTAGAGCTCTAACAGTCAGACCCCTGGGGGGGGGGGCCTAGAGCTCTAAGACCCCTGGGGGGGGGGCCTAGAGCTCTAACAGTCAGACCCCTGGGGGGGGGGGCCTAGAGCTCTAACAGTCAGACCCCTGGGGGGGGGGGGCTAGAGCTCTAACAGTCAGACCCCTGGGGGGGGGGCCTAGAGCTCTAACAGTCAGACCCGTGGGGGGGGGGGGGGCCTAGAGCTCTAACAGTCAGACCCCTGGGGGGGGGGGGCTAGAGCTCTAACAGTCAGACCCCTGGGGGGGGGGGGGGGGGGGCTCTAGAGCTCTAACAGTCAGACCCCTGGGGGGGGGGCCTAGAGCTCTAAGACCCCTGGGGGGGGGGCCTAGAGCTCTAACAGTCAGACCCCTGGGGGGGGGGGCTAGAGCTCTAACAGTCAGACCCCTGGGGGGGGGGGGGGGGGGGGCTCTAGAGCTCTAACAGTCAGACCCCTGGGGGGGGGGCCTAGAGCTCTAAGACCCCTGGGGGGGGGGCCTAGAGCTCTAACAGTCAGACCCCTGGGGGGGGGCCTAGAGCTCTAACAGTCAGACCCCTGGGGGGGGGGGCTAGAGCTCTAACAGTCAGACCCGTGGGGGGGGGGGGGGCCTAGAGCTCTAACAGTCAGACCCCTGGGGGGGGGGGCTAGAGCTCTAACAGTCAGACCCCTGGGGGGGTGGGCTAGAGCTCTAACAGTCAGACCCCTGGGGGGGGGGGCTAGAGCTCTAACAGTCAGACCCCTGGGGGGGGGGGGGGGGGGGGGCTAGAGCTCTAACAGTCAGACCCCTGGGGGGGGGGGGGGCTAGAGTTCTAACAGTCAGACCCCTGGGGGGGGGCTCTAGAGCTCCAACAGTCAGACCCCTGGGTGGGGGTGGGGGGCTCTAGAGCTCTAACAGTCAGACCCCTGGGGGGGAGGGGGGGGCTCTAGAGCTCTAACAGTCAGACCCCTGGGCGGGGGTGGGGGGGGGCTCTAGAGCTCTAACAGTCAGTCCCCTGGGGGGGGGGGGGGGGGGGGGGGCTCTAGAGCTCTAAAAGTCAGACCCCTGGGGGGGGGGGGCCTAGAGCTCTAAGACCCCTGGGGGGGGGGGGCTAGAGCTCTAACAGTCAGACCCCTGGGGGGGGGCTCTAGAGCTCTAACAGTCAGACCCCTGGGCGGGGGTGGGGGGCTCTAGAGCTCTAACAGTCAGACCCCTGGGGGGGAGGGGGGGGCTCTAGAGCTCTAACAGTCAGACCCCTGGGCGGGGGTGGGGGGGGGCTCTAGAGCTCTAACAGTCAGACCCCTGGGCGGGGGTGGGGGGCTCTAGAGCTCTAACAGTCAGACCCCTGGGGGGGGGTGGGGGGGGGCTCTAGAGCTCTAACAGTCAGACTCTTAGGGAACCTGCAGCTCTAGCTCAGCTCTATTTTCATTAACATAAAGCTGTTGTCTGTATATGTCGTCCCCCCCAGGCTGGTGGAGTACACGCGTCTGGACGGGACCCCAGGCCGCCGGGTGAAGCCCTACCTGCTGGACCTGGGCTCGGGGAACGGCACCTACCTGAACAACCAGCGCATCGAGGGCCAGCGCTACTACGAGCTCAAGGAGAAGGACGTGCTCAAGTTCGGCTTCAGCAGCCGCGAGTACGTCCTGCTGCACGAGTTCTCGGACACGGCCGAGGTGGACGCCCAGACTGCCGGGGAGGAGGACGAGGACGACGGGCTGGACGAGTAGCCCCGCCCACAGCACCACCGCGGACTCAGCCATTGGTTTATTCAATTCCAAAAAAGGCGTTGGCGAGGAAGGCGTGACCCCACGGCTCTGACCGGCCAATCGTCTCTCAGAACAGCGTCTACTTCTCAGGACTCGCCCCCACTCCTCTCCTCATCGGCTCTCTGCTGAACCACGGAGCCACTGGTCCCACTGGTCCCACTGGTCTATGGCTCTGCTGAACCACGGAGCCACTGGTCCCACTGGTTCATGGCTCTGCTGAACCACGGAGCCACTGGTCCCACTGGTTCATGGCTCTGCTGAACCACGGAGCCACTGGTCTCACTGGTTCTGTGCTCTGCTGAACCACGGAGCCACTGGTCCCACTGGTTCTGTGCTCCGCTGAACCTGGTTCTGTGCTCCGCTGAACCTGGTTCTGTGCTCTGTAGTCTGTTCACCTGATGTAAGGCTGTCTGTATGTTTAGTCTCAGTGTTTTCTCACAGCCTTGGTTCTGTCTGAACAATAAGCCGGTGATTTCAGTTTTTATGCGGTTGTACAGGGGGGGTTTTCAAGTTTGAGTTTCTACTCTTTGATGCATTCGACATTCATAATTCAGTATTGGTGTTTTGTATTGTGAATAAAGACTGAACAAAGGGTTTGAGGTGTTATGTGTTTAGAAATCCTGAGGCCAGGAAGCTTAAACATCTCATGAACAGAGAACCTTCTGTTTCTCCATTGCAGTCAACCAGTGTTCCCCGCCGGGGGCTGCCTCACCAAGCTCTATACTGGGTGCAAACTGGTTGAACTGAACGTTGATGAACTTCTTCTCATTCTGTGCTAAAGCGGATCAGGGGAACATGCCTCTCATGCTCCACTGGTTGTCCTGTTGGTTAGGTTGAGGTGTAGTTCCTCTCCTCGGCAGCAGGGGGGGGTACTAGAGCAGCTTTCCTACAGTGTTCAGTGAACTCCCTGAAAGTAACCAGAGAACAGGGCGTGTCTGGAGGAGCTGAGTCCTGTCACCTCGGCTCACCTGGCACGGCTCTGCTCACGGCGGTCTAAACTAAGAGTTTAATGTCGTCTGGACGGCTCGTTTGAGCTGATCGGGAACATGTACACGTCCGGCAGGCGGATGAGCCTCCACGAGGTGAAGAGGAAGGACCCTGTGTGGGTTTCGGCCGGAGGTCTGTGTCAGGACGCCCCGGGGTTCAGCAAGGCGCCCCCGTCCCCACGGGGTCCCAGCCGGGCTCTGTCAGTGGCCTATATCCTGATCCAGGACGCATCGCTGCCGCAGACCGAGGAGAACCTGTCCCTCAAGTGTCTGAAGGAAGCCTGCGCTGACGTCCACGCCGTGTTCAAGACCATCTCCTTCGAGAGGATCTCTCTGGGCACCACCGACATCCTGGATAGTTTCTACAACGCAGGCAAGTTGAGACCTGCGCTCGGAAGGCAACAGACCTTCCCACTGTCCCGGGACGAGCCTATAGGACCTTCTTACTGTCCCGGAACGAGTCCAGTACCTTCTCACTGTCCCAGATCGAGCCTTGGACCTTCTTGCTGTCCCGGATCGAACATAGGACCTTCTTACTGTCCCGGGACGAGTCCAGAACCATCTCACTGTCCCGGGAACTTCTTGCTGTCCCGGGACGGGCCCAGAACCTTCTCCCGGGACCTTCTCATTGTCCCGGGACGTGCCCAGACCCAGGCAGAACTTCTCACTGTCCGCTTGTTGTTCCACAGACGTGGCGGTGGTTGAGATGAGCGACACCTTCTGCCAGCCGTCCCTGTTCTACCACCTCGGCGTGCGGGAGAGCTTCAGCATGACCAACAACGTCATCCTGTACTGTTATAAATCCAAAAGCAAAAGCGACGTCCACGCTATCAAGGTAAACAACCGCTCCACGTCAGAGCTGGCGGCGAGCCACAGCAACACGCCGAACACAACAAGAGATCACTAAGGGATCAGCGTTGACTAAGAGAACAGAATTAAGAGATCAGATTCACTAAGATCAGGGTTAATTAAGATCAGACTTCACAAGAGATCAGTTCAGTAAGAGTGAACTGATGTGTGTGTGTGTGTGTGTGTGTGTGTGTGTGTGTGTTTCTGCGTGTTCCTGTGTGTGTGTGTGTGTGTGTGTCCGTGTTTGTGTGTCCCTGTGTGTGTGTGTGTGTGTCCCTGTATTTGTCCCTGTGTATGTGTGTGTGTGTGTGTGTGTGTGTGTGTGTGTGTGTGTGTGTGTGTGTGTGTGTCTCCGTGTGTGTCCCTGTGTGTGTGTGTGTCCGTGTGTGTGTCCCTGTGTGTCCGTGTGTGTGCGTGCCCCTGTGTGTGTGTGTGTGTCCCTGTGTGTGTCCCTGTGTGTGTGTGTGTGTGTGTCCCTGTGTGTGTGTGTGTGTGTGTGTGTGTGTGTGTGTGTGTGTGTGTGTGTGTGTGTGTCCCTGTGTGTGTGTGTGTGTCCCTGTGTGTGTCCATGTGTGTGTGTCCCTGTGTGTGTCCCTGTGTGTGTGTGTGTGTGTGTGTGTGTGTTGTGTGTGTGTGTGTGTGTGTGTGTGTCCCTGTGTGTGTCTGTGTGTGTCCCTGTGTGTAGGAGCAGTGTGGGTCCTACACCTTCATCCCCTACGTGGTGTCTCCGGGGGGCCGGGTGCTGGCCTGTGACGTGGGCCTGATGAGGGGTCTGGAGGAGCTCATCAGCCTCACCATGGAGCCGCTGCTGACCCCCCTGGTGGAGCGGCTGGTCTCCCTGCTGGAGGGGCTCAACGTCCAGACCAGGTCAGCCCCCCCCCATAACACAGGCCACAGTGCTGTCTCTGCTGTCCCTGTGGTTGTAAACAATGGTTACAGCGTTAGACAAGGAGAAGCATTGTGCAGCTCTTTTATTGATCTTTGGAGGCACTGTTGACCTCCAGTTGGTCTTATAGAGGCTGCTTATGGTTTTGATCATTCTGCTTGTGGCAGGTTCAGCGATTATCTGTCTGATAGGCAACTATCAGTTCAATTAGGAAGCTACCAATCTGAGGTTTAAACAGTTACAAATGGTGTCCCACAGGGCTCCATATGGGTCCAGCTGGTGCAGTGCTATTCACAATTTATATCAATAACATCGTTTCATCGCTACCGAACTGTCACGCCCATCTGTAGGCTGATGACACTACTGTATTGCATTTCGGATTCGGTGCACCCATCTATTCAGAACCTACAGAGCTCTTTGAACACCCTGCGGGACTGTCTGGTGGACCCCAGGCTTGTTCTTAATGCCCCGTTTACACCATCCCGCTAATGGCCGCTAATGGCCGATGGACCACCGATGTGGAAGTCGGGGTGATTCGGGTGACATCGGGCTAAAAATGTATGATCGGGTCAATTTATCGGGGTAGCATTTACACATACCCGATGTTATAACGATAACATAACGATGTATGCCAGGGAAGACACCCGAAGTGCGTTTGGCGTCATTTGACGTCATTTCGAATGACGCCAAACACGTCAAATGACGCGTTTGGCGTCATTTGGCGTCATTTCGGGAGAAGGCAAAGGGGAGACTGGTTTAGACTGATATTTATTTATATATTTATTTATATTACAATAGCGATTTTATAATAATAGAACGCCGGTTCTAAATGGGCGAAGTACCCTGTAATTATAAAAGTAGGACATCCATCCATCACCCCCTATTTATACCCAAGTGGCAGATTGAGGGTCTTCCTTAACACAATCTGGTCACTCACAATCGTTATTTGTCTAGGGTTCTCGAGGGTCTTTCGTGTGTTGAGGTTGCCGATATAAAGACGATAAAACACGATAAAGCGCGGAAGATTAACGAATATAGCCGATGTGCCCAGGAAAATTCCCGAACGATTTGCGATGTCTTACGTTGTACTCCCGTTCTATTCCCGATTATAGCCGATTAGCCCATAGCAACACCTGGTAACCGATTCTACCCCGATAGACCCAAAATTAACAAACATGTTCGTTCTTTGCCGATGTTGCCCGTTGTTGCCCGATCATTGAGCATTTCTTCCCGTTTCTTCCCGTTGTCTAACGATGTTCCCGGGAAGAGTAACGGTGTTTCCCGATGCAACCACGCTATTTGCCGATGTTATAACGATAGCTGCTGATTTAGCCATCGGGCACCATCGGGGCCCACTATCGGGTAGGTGTAAACAGGGCATAATACAGTCAAACAAAATATACGTGCTTCTCCAGAGAAAGAACTACAAATTCCGATGATCTCAATATTTTTACAAAGAATGGATATTTAATCGAAAGAGACAGAGAATAGAAATATCTTGGCATCTGGATAGATGATAAACTCACTTTTAATTTTCACATAAAAAATCGTGTATGTCGATTGCGACAAAAAACTTGCTGAAATAAAACCACCTTCCCTTTATTTAGTAGGAAAAGGATTATTGAGACAGTTTTCATGTCTGTCTCTGATTACGGTGATGTAGTTATTCGGCATGCAGCACGTTCATGTCTTAAACTCCTGGACTGGGTTTTTCACTCTGCTGTGAGGTTCATCACAGGAGATGCCTCTGACACAACCCGTTGTGTCTTATATGGAAAGGCTGGGTGGTCCTCCCTTAAACGAAGACGTGACACATATGGCACATTTTTATTTATAAAGCCCTGTCCGGGAAGCTTCCTCATTCTTTGACTGTAATGCTGCAAATTTCAGATGTGCTTTGTCAGACGCGCTCCACTGTCATGCTCATTCCTCATGTTCCTCAAGCCAGGTCTGAGCTTGGAAGGACAGCTTTTAGCTTCAGTGTCCCCAACTCCTAGAACAACTTACAGCCACAAATTAAAATGAATACCTCCATATCCTCTAACCAATTTAGACATATTATCTTAAATCGGCCAAACTCTACCTGTAACTGTTTTAATTAAGCTATATCACTTATTTCATTTTAATTCCAGCCAATTCCACATCTCTGTGTAAATGTTCAAATTGTATTTTAAATTTTCTCTTTATCAGCTGTTGTTGATGTTTTTGCATTGCATAGTGTGTATTTATTGTTGTTTTTTCTTTGTATTTGTTGGACTCGACTTCATTGCAAATGA
The DNA here is from genome assembly GCF_031168955.1 of Gadus macrocephalus. NCBI lineage: Eukaryota > Metazoa > Chordata > Actinopteri > Gadiformes > Gadidae > Gadus > Gadus macrocephalus. The sequence continues at coordinate 27,367,446 of NC_082387.1, forward strand.
GTGTCACCCCCCAATTGATCTTTGGAGTATAAATAAAGGTTAGATGAAATGAATAACACACAGACCCCCCCCCCCCCCCCCCCCATAACTCACAGACCCCCCCCCCCCCATAACACACGGACCAGGTCAGCCCCCCCCCCCCCCATAACACACAGACCAGGTCCGACCCCCCCCCCCCCCCCCCCCCCCTGCCCATAACACACAGACCAGGTCAGAGGGTCCAAAACAGTAGAACCAGCTCAGCATGGTGGTCTAGTCTCTCTAGCGGGCTGGACCCGAGGTTGTGGGTTCATAGCGTCCATAGAGAGCTGGACCTCTCCCTCCTTGGGACCTGGTTCTGTACGTGGTCTACAGGACTGAGGACTGACCCTGTTCTGGTCCTGGTTCTGTACGTGGTCTACAGGATTGAGGACTGACTCTGTTCTGGTCCTGGTCTAGAGGGGGTCTACAGGACTGAGGACTGACTCTGTTCTGGTCCTGGTTCTGTACGTGGTCTACAGGATTGAGGACTAACCCTGTTCTGGTCCTGGTTCTGTACGTGGTCTACAGGACTGAGGACTGACCCTGTTCTGGTCCTGGTTCTGTACGTGGTCTACAGGACTGAGGACTGACTCTGTTCTGGTCCTGGTTCTGTACGTGGTCTACAGGACTGAGGACTGACCCTGTTCTGGTCCTGGTTCTGTACGTGGTCTACAGGACTGAGGACTGACTCTGTTCTGGTCCTGGTTCTGTACGTGGTCTACAGGACTGAGGACTGACTCTGTTCTGGTCCTGGTTCTGTACGTGGTCTACAGGACTGAGGACTGACTCTGTTCTTGTCCTGGTTCTGTACGTGGTCTACAGGACTGAGGACTGACTCTGTTCTGGTCCTGGTTCTGTACGTGGTCTACAGGACTGAGGACTGACTCTGTTCTGGTCCTGGTTCTGTACGTGGTCTACAGGACTGAGGACTGACTCTGTTCTGGTCCTGGTTCTGTACGTGGTCTACAGGACTGAGGACTGACTCTGTTCTGGTCCTGGTTCTGTACGTGGTCTACAGGACTGAGGACTAACCCTGTTCTGGTCCTGGTCTAGTGAGTACTTCCGGGAGTCGGTGCGTCTGGAGATCCGGACGGCCCGGGAGCGGTTCACCGGGGCTCAGCTGAGCCAGGAGCTGTCCCGGATCCAGAACCGTCTGGACACCGTGGACCTGCTGACGCCCGACATCATCATCAACCTGCTGCTGTCCTACCGCGACGTCCAGGTCAGCCTCCTGGGCCAATCAGAGGCTCTGTCTGTCACAGCCTGCGGACCCGCCAATCAGGGTGTCAGGGCTGAGACAGCGTCCTGGTGACCGTCCAATCAGGGTGTCAGGGCTGAGACAGCGTCCTGGTGACCGTCCAATCAGAGTGTCAGGGCTGAGACAGCATCCTGGTGACCGTCCAATCAGAGTGTCAGGGCTGAGACAGCATCCTGGTGACCGTCCAATCAGAGTGTCAGGGCTGAGACAGCATCCTGGTGACCGTCCAATCAGAGTGTCAGGGCTGAGACAGCATCCACCTCCATGTACTGGTAATACACCACCATGTACTGGTAACACACCACCATGTACTGGTAACACCACCATGTACTGGTAATACACCACCATGTACTGGTAATACACCACCATGTACTGGTAATACACCACCATGTACTGGTAATACACCACCATGTACTGGTAACACCACCATGTACTGGTAATACACCACCATGTACTGGTAATACACCACCATGTACTGGTAATACACCACCATGTACTGGAAATACACCACCATGTACTGGTAACACACTGTCTTCTGCTGTCCAGGACTACGATGCGATCATCAAGCTGGTTGAAACTCTCACGACCCTGCCCATGAGCAAGGTGGCAGCCAACGACAACATCAAGTTCCACTACGTCTTCGCTCTCAACAGGTACCTGACCCCCCACCAGAGCTCACTAACCCTAACTACAGGTTGGTACAGGGGCTCTCTCCTCTGCTCTCTCCTCTCTCCTCTGCTCTCTCCTCTCTCCTCCTCTCTCTCCCCTCTCTCCTCTCTCCTCTCTCTCCCCTCTCCTCTCCTCTCCTCTCTCTCCCCTCCCCTCTCCTCTCTCTCTCTCTCCTCTCTCCTCTCTCCTCTCCTCTCCTCTCCTCACCTCTCTCCTCCTCTCCTCTCTTTCCTCTCTCTCCTCTCTCCTCTCTCCTCTCCTCACCTCTCTCCTCCTCTCCTCTCTCTCTCCTCCTATCCTCTCTCTCTCCTCTCCCTCCTCTCTCCTCTCTCCTCTCCCCTCTCTCTCTCCTCTCTCTCCTCTCTCTTCTCCTCTCTCCTCTCACCTCTCTCTCCTCTCCTCTCTCCCCTCTCCTCTCTCCTCTCATCTCTCTCCCCTCCTCTCCTCTCCTCTCTCTCCTCCTCTCCTCTCTTTACTCTCTCTCCTCTCTCCTCTCTCCTCTCCTCACCTCTCTCCTCCTCTCCTCTCCCTCTCCTCCTCTCCTCTCTCTCTCCTCTCTCCTCTCTCTCTCCTCTCTCCTCTCCTCTCTCTCTCTCCGCTCTCTCCTCTCTCTTCTCCTCTCTCCTCTCATCTCTCTCTCCTCTCTCCTCTCCTTTCTCACCTCTCTCTCCTCTCCTCTCTCCCCTCTCCTCTCTCCTCTCATCTCTCTCTCCTCTCTCCTCTCCTCTCTCCCCTCTCCTCTCTCCTCTCCTCTCATCTCTCTCTCTCCTCTCTCCTCTCCTCTCTCCTCTCTCCTCTCCTGTCTCCTCTCCTCTCTGCTGGTAGATTTGGGTTCCCTGTAGTTTATCTTTACCCCCGTGTCCCCCACAGTGAGGGAGGGTCACAGTGGGCCTCTGGGAGGCCTACTGCTGGGGATTGAACCCGGGACCCCCTAACCTGAGCCCGTTGTGTCCACAGGAGGAACGGGCCAGGGGACCGCGCCCGGGCCCTGAGCGTGATCCTGCCCATGGTGGGCTCGGAGGACCGCGCGGCGTCCGACGCCTACTGCATGTGTGGCCGCATCTACAAGGACGCCTTCATCAGCTCCGGCTTCAGCGACCACAGCAGCCGAGATCAGGCCTGCTACTGGTACGACCCACTGGGCTAGCCTGCTACTGGTACGACCCACTGGGCTAGCCTGCTACTGGTACGACCCGCCACTAGCCCTGTGCTAGCCTGCTACTGGTACGACCAGCTGGGCTAGCCCTCGGCTAGCACGGGGCTAGCGCTGGGCTAATATTGTGTCGAGAGGCCTTCCATTGACCAGCTAGATGACGGGTGGTTTTCTTCACATCATGCGCCGCATGCAGCTTCATCATGTGTGTGATGTTCGACAACAGGTGGCAACTGAACCATCTATGATTTTGGCATTAGGATTATTTATCGTTTACATGTAACAGCCTTGGACGAGCTATGAAGGCCCAAAAATAACTTCCCCCTGAGGAGTCCAGCCCCCCCCCGGCCCCCAATCTCCCACAACAAGGAGGTTCCCACGCAAATGTTTGTGTGTCTGTATGTGTGTGTGTGTGTGTGTGTGTGTGTGTGTGCTGCCTAGTACAAATAATTTCAACATAAACAAGTGAACTTGGAGGAACGCAACTGAATCTGTCTGTCTGTCTGTCTGTCTGTCTGTCTGTCTGTCTGTCTGTCTTTATCTCTGTCTGTCTGTCTGTCTGTCTGTCTTTATCTCTGTCTGTCTGTCTGTCTGTCTTTATCTCTGTCTTTATCTCTGTCTGTCTGTCTGTCTGTCTTTATCTCTGTCTGTCTGTCTGTCTGTCTGTCTGTCTGTCTGTCTGTAGGTACGGGAAGGCCTTTGAGGTGGAGCCCAGCCTCCACTCTGGGATCCATAACGTGGTTCTCCTGATGGCAGCCGGCCACGAGTTCGACACGTCCATCGAACTCCGCAAGATAGGTGCTCTGTTGCTTCTGTCTGCTGTCAACCTAACATACATGTGGTCTTTCAGGATTCTTTGCACAATAGGTTTTATATAAACTAATATCCGTCATCATATTGTAAAAAAACGAAATTACCTTGTTTGTGAATGAACCTTCTCCCTCCCTCCCTCCCTCCCTCCCTCCCTCCCTCCCTCCCTCCCCTTCTCCCCTCCTCCCTCCCTCCCTCCCCTCCTCCCTCCCTCCCTCCCTCCCTCCCTCCCCTTCTCCCCTCCTCCCTCCCTCCCTCCCTCCCTCCCTCCCTCCCTCCCTCCCTCCCTCCCTCCCCTCCTCCCTCCCTCCCTCCCTCCCCTCCTCCCTCCCTCCCTCCCTCCCCTCCTCCCCCAGGTGTGACCCTGAGCAGCCTGTTGGGGAGGAAGGGCAGCCTGGAGAAAATGCAGGACTATTGGGACGTGGGTCTGTATCTGGGCGCCAGCATCCTGGCCAACGACCACAAGAAGGTGATCGAGGCCTCGGAAAAACTCTACCGCCTCGACGCTCCCATCTGGTGAATAACCTAACATCATATGGTCTTCTTATATGGTACACACTGGGATTACCTGCTCACTACACTGGGATTACCTGCTCACTACACTGGGATTACCTGCTCCCTACACTGGGATTACCTGCTCACTACACTGGGATTACCTGCTCACTACACTGGGATTACCTTCTCACTACACTAAAATAACTTGATCACTACACTCAGATTACCTGGTAAATTACACTCAGATGACCTGGTAGGTTACACTTAGGCCCTGTCCACACAAAGCCGATTTCATGGCGAAACCGCAAAGGTCTTGTACGGTTCGGCCTTCCGTCCACACGAAGCCGGCGAATCCGCTGACCGAAACCGTATACTTCTGAAACCACCCTCGGAGGTGGTTTCAAATCTACCCGGTTTCGTTTTGGATTCGTGTGGACGCCTGAAACCGACTGAAACCGTAAACCATGACGTCATCGCCCCATCCCTCGACCCTCTAGCCAATGACTGTTAAACCCGCGGAGTCACAGAACTCACAACAAAAAAGATGATGGCGGACTACAAGCTTGTAATCGTTCTGCAGCAGACCATGTCCCTTGTTGGGTTGCTAAGCCATTATTTATTGAGACTGTTGACTGACTGTTTGTTTGTGTTGTTAGTGGTTCGGGGGGCAGCCTCGCATGCTCGCCTCTTCTTCTTATTTCATTTTCTTCTGGATTTCTGTAGCAGAAGCAGTGCCCCTTATGGGCCTGGCATGTGTACTACAGCGTTTCTACAAATCTACCCGGTTTCGCTTGACTCCGTCTTTACGGAGATACTCCGAAACCGGATAGATCGAAACCGGAACGGCTTCGCCCGTTTCGGCTTCGTGTGGACGGGGCCTTAGATTACCTGGTAGGTTACACCCAGATTACCTGGTAGGTTACACCCAGATTACCTGGTAGGTTACACTCAGATTACCTGGTAGGTTACACTCAGATTACCTGGCAGGTTACACTCATATTACCTGGTAGGTTACACCCAGATTACCTGGTAGGTTACACTCAGATTACCTGGTAGGTTACACTCAGATTACCTGGTAGGTTACACCCAGATTACCTGGTAGGTTACACCCAGATTACCTCGTAGGTTACACCCAGATTACCTCGTAGGTTACACCCAGATTACCTGGTAGGTGACAACCAGATTACCTGGTAGGTTACACTCAGATTACCTGGTAGGTTACACCCAGATCACTGGTAGGTTACACCCAGATTACCTGGTAGGTTACACTCAGATCACTGGTATGTTACACCCAGATCACTGGTAGGTTACACCCAGATTACCTGGTTGGTTACACCCAGATCACTGGTAGGTTACACCCAGATCACTGGTAGGTTACACCCAGATTACCTGGTAGGTTACACTCAGATTACCTGGTAGGTTACACCCAGATCACTGGTAGGTTACACCCAGATCACTGGTAGGTTACACTCAGATTACCTGGTAGGTGACAACCAGATTACCTGGTAGGTTACACTCAGATTACCTGGTAGGTTACACTCAGATTACCTGGTAGGTTACACCCAGATTACCTGGTAGGTTACACTCAGATTACCTGGTAGGTTACACCCAGATTACCTGGTAGGTTACACTCAGATTACCTGGTTGGTTACACCCAGATTACCTGGTAGGTTACACTCAGATTACCTGGTAGGTTACACCCAGATTACCTGGTAGGTTACACTCAGATTACCTGGTAGGTTACACCCAGATCACTGGTAGGTGACACTAATGCCTCTGATTTGGGCCGGGGTTGGGGAGCGAATGGAATGTGAGACAGGTCCGAGGCTGATTGGCGTTGTGGTGGTTTTGATGGTTTTGATGGTTTGGTGGTTTCTCGGTGTTCAGGTACGTGGGCTCCATCATGGAGACCTACATCATCTACAGACAGTTCGCCAAGCCGCCACAACTCCGCTCCCCTAAGCAGGACACGGTCAACTTCTGGATGGAGCTCCACCTCCAAGCCTGCAAACCCACTGTCTCCACGGACCGCTGCCCGGTAAGAACCTGGTCCTGGTCCTGGTCCTGGTCCTGGTCCCGTCGGAGGCCTCATGGAGCTCATTGTGCTGGAAGTCAGAGGAGAGCTTGTACCGTTCGTTTTACCGAGTTACTCCAAATGAGTCGTTGACAGCTGGTTTGAAGGCGAGGAGTTATTTGTGCCAACAGCTCATTTCTCATCAGTCAGACTAAGAGTTTTTACATCAACTTAATGTGTCCTAGTTACAACTATAAACTAAGTTAAGGCATTGTTGAAGTCTACACGCTAAATCTCTTTTTAAGGGGTGTGTTTGGACGCCTAACAGCCAGGGGCCGTAGGGGTGTGGCCTCACCTCTGTGTTCCTAAAGGAGGGTCCTCTTTCAGGTCCTCATCCTGGAGCCCACCAAGGTGCTGCAGCCGGCGGTGGTCAGCGTGAGCGAGGAGGACCAGAGCAGAACCCTCCAGCTCCAGCATGTCACCCCGCTGGAGGTCTGTCTGTCTGTCTGTCTGTCTGTCTGTCTGTCTGTCTGTCTGTCTGTCTGTCTGTCTGTCTGTCTGTCTGTCTGTCTGTCTGTCTGTCTGTCTGTGTCTGTGTCTGTGTCTGTGTCTTTGTGTGTGTGTTTGTCTCTCTGTCTCTGTTTGTGATGGTGTGTGTGTGTGTTGATTTGTCTATCCCTTGTGTCTCCACAGAAAGGTCTCCACCGCTGGTCCTTCCCTGCCTCCTCCATCAGAGTCGTCAGGTAACGTCTGACATCAGCTCTGTTATCATTGCAGGCTCCTCCAGGTCCTGGGTCCGGTTCCCTGGGTCCGGTCCTTTGTCCGGTTCCCTTGGTCCGGTTCCCTTGGTTCGGTCCTTGGTCTGGTTCCCTGGATCCGGTCCTTGGTCTGGTCCTTGGTCCGGTTCCCTGGGTCCGGTTCCCTTGGTCCGGTTCCCTGGGTCCGGTCCTTGGTCCGGTTCCCTGGGTCCGGTTCCCTTGGTCCGGTTCCCTGGGTCCGGTTCCCTGGGTCCGGTTCCCTTGGTCCGGTTCTCTGGGTCCGGTCCTTGGTCCGGTTCCCTGGATCCGGTCCTTGGTCCGGTCCTTGGTCCGGTTCCCTTGGTCCGGTCCTGGGTCCGGTTCCCTTGGTTTGGTCCTTGGTCTGGTTCCCTGGATCCGGTCCTTGGTCCGGTCCTTGGTCCGGTTCCCTTGGTCCGGTTCCCTTGGTCCGGTTCCCTTGGTCCAGTTCTCTGGGTCCAGTTCCCTTGGTCCGGTTCCCTTGGTCCGGTTCCCTGGGTCCGGTTCCCTTGGTCCGGTCCTGGGTCCGGTTCCCTTGGTCCGGTTCCCTTGGTCAGGTCCTGGGTCCGGTCCTTGGTCCGGTTCCCTGGGTCCGTTTCCCTGAGTCCGGTTCCCTTGGTCCGGTTCCCTTGGTCCGGTTCCCTTGGTCCGGTTCCCTGGGTCCGGTTCCCTGGGTCCGGTCCTGGGTCCGGTTCCCTGAGTCCGGTTCCCTTGGTCCGGTTCCCTGGTTCCGGTTCCCTGGGTCTGGTTCCCTTGGTACAGTTCCCTGGGTCCCGTCCAGGTTCCGGTTCCCTGGGTCCGGTTCCCTGGGTCCGGTTCCCTGGGTCCGGTTCCCTTGGTCCGGTTCCCTTGGTCCGGTCCTGGTTCCGGTTCCCTGGGTCTGGTTCCCTAGGTCCGGTTTGCTGGGTTCTCCGGGGACACATGTCTGCCTTGTTTACCCACAAGCTGACCTTTGACCGCTGGGTAAACCAGCAGAGGGGAAGGTAAACAGCGGCCGTTAGACTGAAGGCAGCGTAGACACAGCGGTCTGGAGAACCTGTTCTGATGCTCTCAGGTGTTCAGTAGAACACCTGCAGCCTGTTAGAACAATGGAGAGGCTTCACCAAGGGGAGGATTGGTGAGCGGAACAATATGAACTCAAGGAATCCTGCAAACGGGCCGGGGGGCCCGAGGCCGGGGGGCCCAAGGCCGGGGGGCCGGTGACCCCGGGCAGAGTGACGTCGTGAGGGGCCGGGGGGCCGGTGACCCTGGGCAGAGTGACGTCGTGAGGGGGCGGGGGGCCGGTGACCCCGGGCAGAGTGACGTCGTGAGGGGGCGGGGGGCCGGTGACCCCGGGCAGAGTGACGTCGTGAGGGGGCCCGAGGTGGTAGGCCGGTGACCCCAGGCAGCGCAGGATGACCTGTGAGGTTCACTCTCTGTTTCCAGTCTGGTCTCAGTGGGATGACCCACTGAGACCAGTGGACACGTGGAGGCCAGGTCCTCTGCTGAATGGTTTTGTTGGCCGTCATAAGGATGGGACGGGGACGGGGACGGGCCCCGGGATCGGTAATGGAGGTTCGTTCATAATAACGTCCTGCTCAGTTTTCATCTAGTCCCAGGGAAGGAGTGAATGATCACTCATCACTCACCCCCTCATATCACTCACCACCTCACATCACTCACCCCCTCACATCACTCACCACCTCATCACTCACCACCTCACATCACTCACCACCTCACATCACTCACCACCTCATCACTCACCCCCTCACATCACTCACCACCTCATCACTCACCACCTCACATCACTCACCACCTCACATCACTCACCACCTCACATCACTCACCACCTCACATCACTCACCACCTCACATCACTCACCACCTCATCACTCACCACCTCATCACTCACCACCTCATCACTCACCACCTCATCACTCACCACCTCACATCACTCACCACCTCACATCACTCACCACCTCATATCACTCACCACCTCATCACTCACCACCTCACATCACTCACCACCTCACATCACTCACCACCTCATCACTCACCACCTCACATCACTCACCACCTCACATCACTCACCACCTCACATCACTCACCACCTCATCACTCACCACCTCATATCACTCACCACCTCACATCACTCACCACCTCATCACTCACCACCTCATCACTCACCACCTCACATCACTCACCCCCTCATATCACTCACCACCTCATCACTCACCACCTCACATCACTCACCACCTCACATCACTCACCACCTCATATCACTCACCACCTCACATCACTCACCACCTCATCACTCACCACCTCATCACTCACCACCTCATCACTCACCACCTCATCACTCACCACCTCATATCACTCACCACCTCACATCACTCACCACCTCATCACTCACCACCTCACATCACTCACCACCTCATATCACTCACCACCTCACATCACTCACCACCTCACATCACTCACCACCTCACATCACTCACCACCTCATCACTCACCACCTCATCACTCACCACCTCATCACTCACCACCTCACATCACTCACCACCTCACATCACTCACCACCTCACATCACTCACCACCTCACATCACTCACCACCTCATCACTCACCACCTCACATCACTCACCACCTCATCACTCACCACCTCATCACTCACCACCTCACATCACTCACCACCTCATCACTCACCACCTCACATCACTCACCACCTCATATCACTCACCACCTCATCACTCACCCCCTCACATCACTCACCACCTCATCACTCACCACCTCATCACTCACCACCTCATCACTCACCACCTCACATCACTCACCACCTCATCACTCACCACCTCACATCACTCACCACCTCACATCACTCACCACCTCACATCACTCACCACCTCACATCACTCACCACCTCACATCACTCACCACCTCATCACTCACCACCTCATCACTCACCCCCTCATATCACTCACCACCTCACATCACTCACCCCCTCATATCACTCACCACCTCATCACTCACCACCTCATCACTCACCACCTCATCACTCACCACCTCATCACTCACCACCTCATCACTCACCCCCTCACATCACTCACCACCTCATCGCTCACCACCTCATCACTCACCACCTCACATCACTCACCACCTCATCACTCACCACCTCATCACTCACCACCTCACATCACTCACCACCTCACATCACTCAACACCTCATCACTCACCACCTCATCACTCACCACCTCACATCACTCACCACCTCACATCACTCACCACCTCATCGCTCACCACCTCATCACTCACCACCTCACATCACTCACCACCTCATCACTCACCACCTCATCACTCACCACCTCACATCACTCACCACCTCATCACTCACCACCTCATCACTCACCACCTCACATCACTCACCACCTCACATCACTCACCACCTCATCACTCACCACCTCACATCACTCACCACCTCATCACTCACCACCTCATCACTCACCACCTCATCACTCACCACCTCATATCACTCACCCCCTCATATCACTCACCACCTCATCACTCACCACCTCACATCACTCACCACCTCACATCACTCACCACCTCACATCACTCACCACCTCACATCACTCACCACCTCATCACTCACCACCTCACATCACTCACCACCTCATATCACTCACCACCTCATCACTCACCACCTCACATCACTCACCACCTCATCACTCACCACCTCATCACTCACCACCTCATATCACTCACCACCTCATCACTCACCACCTCACATCACTCACCACCTCACATCACTCACCACCTCACATCACTCACCACCTCATCACTCACCACCTCACATCACTCACCACCTCACATCACTCACCACCTCATCACTCACCACCTCATCACTCACCACCTCACATCACTCACCACCTCATCACTCACCACCTCATCACTCACCACCTCATATCACTCACCACCTCATCACTCACCACCTCACATCACTCACCACCTCACATCACTCACCACCTCACATCACTCACCACCTCATCACTCACCACCTCACATCACTCACCACCTCACATCACTCACCACCTCATCACTCACCACCTCATCACTCACCACCTCATCACTCACCACCTCATATCACTCACCACCTCATCACTCACCACCTCATATCACTCACCACCTCATCACTCACCACCTCATCACTCACCACCTCATATCACTCACCACCTCATCACTCACCACCTCATATCACTCACCACCTCATCACTCACCACCTCATCACTCACCACCTCACATCACTCACCACCTCATCACTCACCACCTCATCACTCACCCCCTCACATCACTCACCACCTCACATCACTCATCACCTCATCACTCACCACCTCATCACTCACCACCTCACATCACTCACCACCTCATCACTCACCACCTCACATCACTCACCACCTCATCACTCACCACCTCATATCACTCACCACCTCATCACTCACCACCTCATCACTCACCACCTCACATCACTCACCACCTCATCACTCACCACCTCATCACTCACCCCCTCACATCACTCACCACCTCACATCACTCATCACCTCATCACTCACCACCTCATCACTCACCACCTCACATCACTCACCACCTCATCACTCACCACCTCACATCACTCACCACCTCATCACTCACCACCTCATCACTCACCACCTCATCACTCACCACCTCACATCACTCACCACCTCACATCACTCACCACCTCACATCACTCACCACCTCATATCACTCACCACCTCACATCACTCACCACCTCACATCACTCACCACCTCACATCACTCACCACCTCATCACTCACCACCTCATCACTCACCCCCTCATATCACTCACCACCTCACATCACTCACCCCCTCATATCACTCACCACCTCATCACTCACCACCTCATCACTCACCACCTCATCACTCACCACCTCACATCACTCACCACCTCATCACTCACCACCTCACATCACTCACCACCTCATATCACTCACCACCTCATCAGTCACCACCTCACATCACTCACCACCTCATCACTCACCACCTCACATCACTCACCACCTCACATCACTCATCCCCTCATATCACTCACCCCCTCCTCTCCCCCTCTCCTCAGCGTCTCTAAGAACGATGAGCGCAGCTGCTTCCTGTTCGTCCACCACAACTCTGACGACTTCCAGCTCTGCTTCCCCACGCCGCTGCACTGCAAAGGGTGAGCCCCCCGCCTTCACAGGGTGACCCCCCCCTGGAAGCTTCTCAAAGCACTTCCCAGTACAGCGGGATGTGGTGTGTGCTTGCATCATCTCATTGTTGGCTGTGTGAGAGGGAGTCGGTCTGTGTCCCCGTTACTACAGCCCTTACCTTCATGTCTGCCTGGGCCTCAGGTTCTGTGAGCTGGTCAACTCTCTGCTGCAGTCCGCCCTGCCTCCAGCCCCGGACCAGGACCGCCTCACGGGAGAGGTCCTGGAGGTGAGAACCTCCTCCTCGTGAAGCACCACCCGCTCTAGGACTGCTGTCGCTCTGGAGAACCCTGATCCTGGTTCCACACTGGGCTCCTCATCCCCAGGGAGATCTGAACCATCCCCCTCTCTCCTCCCCTCCCCTCCCCTCTCCTCTCCTCCCCTCTCCCCTCTCCTCCCCTCCCCTCCCCTCCCCTCTCCTCTCCTCTCTCATCCCCTCCCCTCCCCTCCCCTCTCTCCTCCTCTCCTCCTCCTCCTCTCTCCTCCTCTCCTCCCCTCTCTCCTCCCCTCCCTCTCTCCTCCTCTCCTCTCTCTCCTCTCCTCTCTCCTCCCCTCTCTCCTCCCCTCCCCTCTCTCCTCCTCTCCCCCCTCTCTCCTCCCCTCCCCTCTCTCCTCCTCTCCTCTCCTCTCTCCTCCCCTCTCTCCTCCCCTCCCCTCTCTCCTCCTCTCCTCTCTCTCCTCTCCTCCCCTCCCCTCTCTCCTCCTCTCCTCTCCCCTCCCCTCTCTCCTCCCCTCCCCTCCCCTCTCTCCTCCTCCTCCCCTCTCCTCCCCCCCCCTCCCCCCCCCCCCCTCCTCTCCCCTCAGTACATGTATGAGACCACTGCGGAGGGGGAGAAGGTGGTCCTGGGGAAGGGGACCTACGGGGTGGTCTACGCAGGCCGGGACCTCAGTAACCAGGTCCGGATCGCCATCAAGGAGATCCCAGAGAAGGACAGCTCGTAAGACCCCCCCCGCCTCCTCTTAACCTCTAGTCCTGGACCAGGCAGACCCTATGGACCCCCTGGGACCCCCGAACCTGTAGACCCAGTAGACCCAGTAGACCCAGTAGACCCTGTAGACCCTGTAGACCCAGTAGACCCTGTAGACCCAGTAGACCCTGTAGACCCAGTAGACCCTGTAGACCCTGTAGACCCTGTAGACCCAGTAGACCCTGTAGACCCTGTAGACCCTGTAGACCCTGTAGACCCAGTAGACCCAGTAGACCCTGTAGACCCAGTAGACCCTGTAGACCCAGTAGACCCTGTAGACCCTGTAGACCCAGTAGACCCTGTAGACCCTGTAGACCCAGTAGACCCTGTAGACCCAGTAGACCCTGTAGACCCTGTAGACCCTGTAGACCCTGTAGACCCAGTAGACCCTGTAGACCCAGTAGACCCTGTAGACCCTGTAGACCCTGTAGACCCAGTAGACCCTGTAGACCCAGTAGACCCTAACCCACTCCCCCCCGGCCCCAGGTACTCCCAGCCCCTCCATGAGGAGATCTCTCTCCACCGCCGTCTGAAGCACCGGAACATCGTGCAGTACCTCGGCTCCGTCAGCGAGGCCGGCTTCATCAAGATCTTCATGGAGGAGGTTCCTGGAGGTCAGAGGTCACCCTGCTAGGTCCTCTGGAGATAGTGTTACAGTCAGACGTTGACCTAGGTCCTATCGACAATCATCAATATAAACTTCAACACGGCACTATATCTTTACCGATACTTAATAACCTAAAACTTAATCTTAACCTAAACCTGACTCCTATATCCCTCTGTAAAGTACCTTTACACTAGACTGTGAGCTCTTACCTTAAACTGACTCCATGTGTCTCATTGGATATGAAGGCCTGGACTGTCATCCCTCTGCTGACCACTAGGGGCTATAAGACTATAGAGGAAACTGTCCGTGTGTGTGTGTGTGTGTGTGTGTGTGTGTGTGTGTGTGTGTGTGTGTGTGTGTGTGTGTGTGTGTGTGTGTGTGTGTGTGTGTGTGTGTGTGTGTGTGTGTGTGTGTGTGTGTGTGTGTGTGTGTTGTGCAATGCAGGAAGCGCTTGCTTCCTGGAACAAGAGGGACATGTGTGCACATGTGTGTTGTACCCACACACACCCTGCCTTATCTGTGCAGGTTGAGTGTGGGTACATTTATACTTGCCTGGATCCTGGCAGAAGTTTTTATACCTGGCGCTGTAGTCTGTCTGTCTGTATTCTGTCTGTAGGCTGTCTGTCTGTCTCTAGGCTGTCTGTCTGTATTCTGTCTGTAGGCTGTCTGTTTGTCTCTAGGCTGTCTGTCTGTATTCTGTCTGTAGGCTGTCTGTCTGTCTCTAGGCTTTCTGTCTGTAGGCTGTCTGTCTGTCTCTAGGCTGTCTGTCTGTATTCTGTCTGTAGGCTGTCTGTCTGTCTCTAGGCTGTCTGTCTGTATTCTGTCTCTAGGCTGTCTGTCTGTAGTCTGTCTATAGGCTGTCTGTCTGTCTCTAGGCTGTCTGTCTGTATTCTGTCTGTAGGCTGTCTGTCTGTAGGCTGTCTGTCTGTCTCTAGGCTGTCTGTCTGTATTCTGTCTGTAGGCTGTCTGTCTGTAGGCTGTCTGTCTGTCTCTAGGCTGTCTGTCTGTATTCTGTCTGTCTCTAGGCTGTCTGTCTGTCTCTAGGCTGTCTGTCTGTAGGCTATCTGTCTGTCTCTAGGCTGTCTGTCTGTAGTCTGTCTGTCTGTCTGTCTGTCTGTATTCTGTCTGTAGGCTGTCTGTCTGTATTCTGTCTGTAGGCTGTCTGTCTGTATTCTGTCTGTAGGCTGTCTGTCTGTCTGTAGTCTGTCTGTCTGTATTCTGTCTGTAGGCTGTCTGTCTGTATTCTGTCTGTAGGCTGTCTGTCTGTCTCTAGGCTGTCTGTCTGTATTCTGTCTGTAGGCTGTCTGTCTGTAGTCTGTCGGTCCGGATCCTGCTACATGTGTTTATTCTGGGAAGCTTTGCATGTTCAGTAGTGGTTTGACCTTCAGAGCAGAGGCTGAGCTCCAGACTGGCTGCTAGGGAGCTGAGGTCTGGAGGCTCTGAGCTCCTCACAGCCCTACACACAGCCCTATACATAGCCCTACAGACTGGCAGAGCAACCAGAGCCATGACACATCAGTGGCGCCCGGTGAGCCAGATGGGGGTGGGGCCGGGCGGGCGGAGCCGGGCGGGCGGGTGGGGCCGGAGCAGATGAAGGAGCAGCTTGCACATCAGCTGCTCCTTCAGTCTACAAGTGAAGCTTCACATGACCACAGCGTTGAGTCTGCTGCCCCCTAGTGGTTAAACAGTGGAACTGTTAAAACATTCTTGAGGAATATATTATGTTAGTCCTCTGTTACCAAACATGTGATCATAAAGCTGCTTTATGATTGGTCGCTGTCAAGGTGTTTCCTTTATTCAAATATTCCTCCTCCTTCTCCTGACTCCTCTCTCCTCCTCCTGACTCCTCTCCTCCTCTCTGCTCCTCCTGACTCCTCTCTCCTCCTCTCTGCTCCTCCTGACTCCTCTCTCCTCTCTCCTCCTGACTCCTCTCTCCTCCTCCTCTCTGCTCCTCTCTCCTCCTCCTGACTCCTCTCTGCTCCTCTCTCCTCTCTCCTCCTCTCTCCTCCTCGTCCTCCTGACTCCTGTCTCTCTGCTCCTCTCTCCTCCTCCTCCTGACTCCTCTCTCCTCTCTCCTCCTGACTCCTCTCTCCTCCTCCTCTCTGCTCCTCTCTCCTCTCTCCTCCTCTCTCCTCCTCTCTCCTCCTCCTCCTCCTCCTCCTGTCTCTCTGCTTCTCTCTCCTCCTCCTCCTGACTCCTGTCTCTCTGCTCCTTCAGGCAGCCTCTCCTCCCTCCTGCGCTCTAAGTGGGGTCCTCTGAAGGACAACGAGGCCACCGTCGTCTTCTACACCAAACAGATCCTGCAGGGCCTCCTCTATCTCCATGACAACCAGATCGTCCACCGAGACATCAAGGTAGGGGTTGGTCTCCTCTCCTCCTTTCCTCTCCTCTCCTCCTCCTCTCCTCTCCTCTCCTCTCCTCTCCTCTCCTCTCCTCTCCTCTCCTCTCCTCCTTTCCTCTCCTCTCCTCTCCTCTCCTCTCCTCCTCTCTGCTGCCTGTCCTGTACAACAGGTCCCCAACTAGGAGGAACCAAGAGCAGCTCATTCGCTTCGAACCACTCACCCGCCTTGTGTGTGTGTGTGTGTGTGTGTGTGTGTGTGTGTGTGTTCAGGGAGACAATGTGCTGATCAACACCTACAGCGGGATCCTGAAGATCTCCGACTTCGGGACGTCCAAGCGCCTGGCGGGCATCAACCCCTGCACCGAGACCTTCACCGGTGAGCCCTCCTCTTCCTCCTCCTCCTCCTCCTCCTCCTCCTCCTCCTCCTCCCACTCCTCCTTCAGTTCACCTCCTCCTCCTCCTCCTCCCTTCATCAACCTGCTCCCTTACACCTTCACCTCCTCCCTTCCACGTTTTGGGTGTAGGGTGGTGGTCCAGAGGGTGGAGGGTGGTGGGTGGTTGTCCAGAGGGTGGAGGGTGGTGGGTGGTGGTCCAGAGGGTGGAGAGTGGTGGTCCAGAGGGTGGAGGGTGGTGGTCCAGAGGGTGGAGGGTGGTGGTACAGAGGGTGGAAAGTGGGGGTCCAGAGGGTGGAGGGTGGTGGTCCAGAGAGTGGAGGTCCAGAGGGTGGAGGGTGGAGGTCCAGAGGGTGGAGGGTGGAGGTCCAGAGG
>NC_082387.1:27389574-27434574 GCF_031168955.1 Gadus macrocephalus
AACATGTATGGAACATACTGTAACATGTGTGGAACATACTGTAACATGTGTGGAACATACTGTAACATGTATGGAACATACAGTAACATGAATAGAACATACTGTAACATGTATGGAACATACTGTAACATGTGTGGAACATACTGTAACATGTGTGGAACATACTGTAACATGAATAGAACATACTGTAACATGTGTGGAACATACTGTAACATGTGTGGAACATACTGTAACATGTATAGGACCTTACTAACCCCGACAGCGTGGCTCCTCTAATGCTGTTGTAGCTTGGTGGGGGGTCTGTGCTGACGGCGGATCACATCCTGCACCTGATTGGCTGCCTGCGGGACCACATCCGCTCCCCCGACCGGAGGGTCCTGACCTGCAGTCTGCTGGAGCTGCGAGCCGCGCTGCTGGCCGCCGCAGTACCGGCCAGCAGCCTGCAGGCGGCGCTGTTCAGCTTCCAGGACGCCGTGAGTTTAACTAAAGGATTTAATGAGGATTAGATTGAGTACAGTGGAATCAGAGCATTACAACGGTCCGGTTTAAACTAGTTAGGAAGCCGGTTGTCATCGTTTATTTCTTAGATTATAACTTTACGAAGTTTACCGAAGCAATTCAGATTAGGGTCAAGGTTAGGTCTGAACGCCACCATGCCAATAAAAGCTATTTTAGGTACCTTTATAAGTATTTAAAACCCTAGGCTATGGAAATAAGGGTTAAGGTGAGCTAAATACACGTTATTACCAAGGTGGGATTTTAAACGTTATGTTGGTGTGTGTGTGTGTGTGTGTGTGTGTGTGTGTGTGGGGGGGGGGCTTTACCTCTCAAAAGAGTTGATCTCTTCCTGTCCAGGTCAAGGAGGGAAGTAGATCTCTTTCTAGTAGACCCATTTATACCTGTTTCTACTTCTCCCTGTTTCTCCCTGTTTCCACCTGTGTCTACCTGTTTCTACCTGTTTCCACCTGCTCTCACCTGTTTCCACCTGCTCTCACCTGTTTCCACCTGTTTCTACCTATTTCTACCTTTTACCACCTGTTTTCACCAGTTTCTACCAGTTTCCATGTGTTTCCACCTGTTTCTACCTGTTTACCCCTGTTTCTACCTGTTTCCACCTGTTTTCAACTGTCTGTTTCTACCTGTTTCCACCTGTTTCTACCTGTTTCTACCTGTTTCTACCTGTTTCCACCTTGTACCACCTGTTTTTACCTGTTTCTCTGCCCAGGTGAAGAAGGTTCTCCGCCAGCAGCAGGTCAAACCTCACTGGATGTTTGCTCTTGACAACCTGCTGAGACAGGCCGTTCAGGAGGCCATCACCGTGCTGCTGCCAGGTACTCATCACCCTGTCACTCAATCACCCTGTCACTCAATCACCCTGTCACTCAATTCTCCCTGTCACTCAATTCAGCTTGTTACCAAGTTCACATTCACCCTTACACTTGGTTCACCCTCTCGCCCTCGCTCCCTCCCTCCCTCCCTCTCCCCCCTCCCCTCCCTCCCTCTCCCTCCCTCCCCCCTCCCCCCTCCCTCCCTCTCCCCCCTCCCCCCCCCCCTCCCTCCCTAGAGCTGAAGCTCCAGCTGCAGTCGTCCTTTGAGGGTGAGGAGGCGGGCTCTCCCCCAGAGCATCTCGGCATTCCCGCCTCCGGCCCGGAGGCGGAGCAGGACGCCGCCTGCCAACCCCCGGAGACGGGGGACCCGGACGGTCACCATGACGACAGCAGTGGTCACCATGATGACCACCTCCCCTCCTGTCCGCTGAGCCTCCAGCTGGCCGAGCTTCGGCAGGAGACACAGAGGTGAACGAGAACCAGCCGGTTCACTGCTCCTCCCCTCCTCTCTCCTCCCCTCCTCTCTCCCCCCTCCTCTCTCCTCCCCTCCTCTCTCCCCCCCTCCTCTCTCCTCCCCTCCTCTCTCCTCCCCTCCTCGGCTCCTCTCTCCTCACCTCCTCCCTCCTCCCCTCCTCTCTCCTCACCTCCTCCTTCCTCCCCTCCTCTCTCTTCCCCTCCTCTCTCCTCACCTCCTCTCTCCTCCCCTCCTCTCTTCTCACCTCCTCTCTCCTCACCTCCTCCTCACCTCCTCACCACATCTCTCCTCCTCTCCTCTCTCCTCCCCTCCTCTCTCCTCCCCTCCTCCCCTCCTCTCTCCTCACCTCCTCTCTCCTCCCCTCCTCTCTCCTCTCTCCTCACTTCCTCTCTCCTCACCTCCTCTCTCCTCTCTCCTCTCTCCTCAGCTCCTCTCTCCTCCTCTCCTCACCTCCTCTCTCCTCTCCTCTCTCCTCACCTCCTCTCTCCTCAGCTCCTCTCTCCTCTCTCCTCACCTCCTCTCTCCTCACCTCCTCTCTCCTCTCTCCTCCCCTCCTCTCTCCTCTTTCCTCACTTCCTCTCTCCTCACCTCCTCTCTCCTCTCTCCTCTCTCCTCAGCTCCTCTCTCCTCACCTCCTCACCTCCTCTCTCCTCTCTCCTCTCCTCTCTCCTCAGCTCCTCTCTCCTCTCTCCTCACCTCCTCTCTCCTCTCTCCTCACCTCTTCTCTCCTCCCCTCCTCTCTCTTCACCTCCTCTCTCCTCCTCTCCTCTCTCCTCTCTCCTCACCTCCTCTCTCCTCCCCAGGCTCCTGAACCAGCTGACGGAGAAGGAGACGGAGTACCAGGACCTCCTCAGAACCTCGGTCCAGAGGAAGCACCAGGAGATACAGGTCCTGAAGACCTGCTCCACCTCCACCAGCGACGCCTCCTCCTTCTCCACAGGTGACCCCCTCCCCGCTCTGGAGGATCAGAAGAGCGGGGTTCACTAACATCTAGAGGGGCTCATGGAGCGAGGCCGCTACGTATCCGACAGCGTGTCAGCCACAGAGCCAGGGCACTTGTCCCTGTACCCTCACTGAGCCTCCCTGGTGTCCCCTCACTGCAGACGGCCCGCTGGCTCCTCAGGTGGACTGTCCTGCTCCTGAGGACCAGGCCCTGGTCCGCTGGCTCAGAGCGGTCCCTGTAGACCAGGACACGGTCCACAAGGTGACCCTCAGCTCCATGCCTGTGTGGAGACACTTCTGTCCACTGCGTCTTCAGATCAGCAGCAGATTGGGGTTTGTCCTCAAGCTGTGGTTTAGTGGTGGTTTAGTGGTGGTTTAGTGGTGGTTTAGTGGTGGTTTAGTGGTGGTATAGTGGGTTCTCACTGTGGTTTAGTGGTGGTCTAGTGGTGGTTTAGTGGTGGTTCAGTGGTGGTTTAGTGGTGGTTCAGTGGTGGTTTAGTGGTGGTTCAGTGGTGGTTCAGTGGTGGTTCAGTGGTGGTTTAGTGGCGGTTTAGTGGTGGTTCAGTGGTGGTTTAGTGGTGGTCTAGTGGTGGTTTAGTGGTGGTTTAGTGGGTTCTCACTGTGGTTTAGTGGTGGTTTAGTGGTGGTTTAGTGGTGGTTTAGTGGTGGTTTAGTGGTGGTTTAGTGGTGGTTTAGTGGTGGTCTAGTGGTGGTCTAGTGGTGGTTCAGTGGTGGTTCAGTGGTGGTTTAGTGGTGGTTCAGTGGTGGTTCAGTGGTGGTTTAGTGGTGGTTTAGTGGTGGTCTAGTGGTGGTTTAGTGGTGGTTTAGTGGTGGTTCAGTGGTGGTTTAGTGGTGGTTCAGTGGTGGTTTAGTGGTGGTTTAGTGGTGGTCTAGTGGTGGTCTAGTGGTGGTTTAGTGGTGGTTTAGTGGGTTCTCACTGTGGTTTAGTGGTGGTTCAGTGGTGGTTTAGTGGTGGTTTAGTGGTGGTTCAGTGGTGGTTCAGTGGTGGTTTAGTGGTGGTTCAGTGGTGGTTCAGTGGTGGTTTAGTGGTGGTTTAGTGGTGGTTTAGTGGTGGTTCAGTGGTGGTTTAGTGGTGGTTTAGTGGTGGTTTAGTGGTGGTTTAGTGGTGGTTCAGTGGTGGTTTAGTGGTGGTTCAGTGGTGGTTTAGTGGTGGTTTAGTGGTGGTTTAGTGGTGGTTCAGTGGTGGTTTAGTGGTGGTTCAGTGGTGGTCTAGTGGTGGTTTAGTGGTGGTTTAGTGGTGGTTTAGTGGGTTCTCACTGTGGTTTAGCGGTGGTCTAGTGGTGATCTAGTGGTGGTTTAGTGGTGGTTCAGTGGTGGTTTAGTGGTGGTTTAGTGGTGGTTTAGTGGTGGTTCAGTGGTGGTTTAGTGGTGGTTTAGTGGTGGTTCAGTGGTGGTTTAGTGGTGGTTCAGTGGTGGTTTAGTGGTGGTTTAGTGGTGGTTTAGTGGTGGTTCAGTGGTGGTTTAGTGGTGGTTTAGTGGTGGTTTAGTGGTGGTTCAGTGGTGGTATAGTGGTGGTTTAGTGGTGGTTTAGTGGTGGTTTAGTGGGTTCTCACTGTGGTTTAGTGGTGGTCTAGTGGTGGTTTAGTGGTGGTTTAGTGGGTTCTCACTGTGGTTTAGTGGTGGTTTAGTGGTGGTTTAGTGGTGGTTTAGTGGTGGTTTAGTGGTGGTTTAGTGGTGGTTCAGTGGTGGTTTAGTGGTGGTCTAGTGGTGGTTCAGTGGTGGTTTAGTGGTGGTTTAGTGGTGGTTTAGTGGTGGTTTAGTGGTGGTTCAGTGGTGGTTCAGTGGTGGTTTAGTGGTGGTTCAGTGGTGGTTTAGTGGTGGTTCAGTGGTGGTTTAGTGGTGGTTTAGTGGTGGTTTAGTGGTGGTTCAGTGGTGGTATAGTGGTGGTTTAGTGGTGGTTTAGTGGTGGTTTAGTGGGTTCTCACTGTGGTTTAGTGGTGGTCTAGTGGTGGTTTAGTGGTGGTTTAGTGGGTTCTCACTGTGGTTTAGTGGTGGTTTAGTGGGTTCTCACTGTGGTTTAGTGGTGGTTTAGTGGGTTCTCACTGTGGTTTAGTGGTGGCTTAGTGGCGGTTTAGTGGTGGTTTAGTGGTGGTTTAGTGGTGGTTTAGTGGTGGTTTAGTGGTGGTCTAGTGGTGGTTTAGTGGTGGTTCAGTGGTGGTTTAGTGGGTTCTCACTGTGGTTTAGTGGTGGTCTAGTGGTGGTTTAGTGGTGGTATAGTGGGTTCTCACTGTGGTTTAGTGGTGGTTTAGTGGTGGTTCAGGGGTGGTTTAGTGGTGGTTCAGTGGTGGTTTAGTGGTGGTTTAGTGGTGGTCTAGTGGTGGTTTAGTGGTGGTTTAGTGGGTTCTCACTGTGGTTTAGTGGTGGTTCAGTGGTGGTTTAGTGGTGGTTTAGTGGTGGTTCAGTGGTGGTTTAGTGGTGGTTTAGTGGTGGTTCAGTGGTGGTTTAGTGGTGGTTTAGTGGTGGTTTAGTGGTGGTTTAGTGGTGGTTTAGTGGTGGTTTAGTGGTGGTTCAGTGGTGGTTTAGTGGTGGTTCAGTGGTGGTTTAGTGGTGGTCTAGTGGTGGTTTAGTGGTGGTTTAGTGGGTTCTCACTGTGGTTTAGCGGTGGTCTAGTGGTGGTTTAGTGGTGGTTTAGTGGTGGTTTAGTGGTGGTTTAGTGGTGGTTTAGTGGTGGTTTAGTGGTGGTTCAGTGGTGGTTTAGTGGTGGTTTAGTGGTGGTTCAGTGGTGGTTCAGTGGTGGTTTAGTGGTGGTTTAGTGGTGGTTTAGTGGTGGTTCAGTGGTGGTTCAGTGGTGGTTTAGTGGTGGTTTAGTGGTGGTTTAGTGGTGGTTTAGTGGGTTCTCACTGTGGTTTAGTGGTGGTCTAGTGGTGGTTTAGTGGTGGTTTAGTGGGTTCTCACTGTGGTTTAGTGGTGGTTTAGTGGTGGTTTAGTGGTGGTTTAGTGGTGGTTCAGTGGTGGTTCAGTGGTGGTTTAGTGGTGGTCTAGTGGTGGTTCAGTGGTGGTTTAGTGGTGGTTTAGTGGTGGTTTAGTGGTGGTTTAGTGGTGGTTCAGTGGTGGTTTAGTGGTGGTTTAGTGGTGGTTCAGTGGTGGTTTAGTGGTGGTTCAGTGGTGGTTTAGTGGTGGTTTAGTGGTGGTTTAGTGGTGGTTTAGTGGTGGTTCAGTGGTGGTATAGTGGTGGTATAGTGGTGGTTTAGTGGTGGTTTAGTGGTGGTTTAGTGGGTTCTCACTGTGGTTTAGTGGTGGTCTAGTGGTGGTTTAGTGGTGGTTTAGTGGGTTCTCACTGTGGTTTAGTGGTGGTTTAGTGGTGGTTTAGTGGTGGTTTAGTGGTGGTTTAGTGGTGGTTTAGTGGTGGTTCAGTGGTGGTCTAGTGGTGGTTTAGTGGTGGTTTAGTGGTGGTTCAGTGGTGGTTTAGTGGTGGTTTAGTGGTGGTTTAGTGGTGGTTTAGTGGTGGTTCAGTGGTGGTTCAGTGGTGGTTTAGTGGTGGTTCAGTGGTGGTTTAGTGGTGGTTCAGTGGTGGTTTAGTGGTGGTTTAGTGGTGGTTTAGTGGTGGTTTAGTGGGTTCTCACTGTGGTTTAGTGGTGGTCTAGTGGTGGTTTAGTGGTGGTTTAGTGGGTTCTCACTGTGGTTTAGTGGTGGTATAGTGGTGGTTTAGTGGGTTCTCACTGTGGTTTAGTGGTGGTTTAGTGGGTTCTCACTGTGGTTTAGTGGTGGTTTAGTGGCGGTTTAGTGGTGGTTTAGTGGTGGTTTAGTGGTGGTTTAGTGGGTTCTCACTGTGGTTTAGTGGTGGTCTAGTGGTGGTTTAGTGGTGGTTTAGTGGGTTCTCACTGTGGTTTAGTGGTGGTATAGTGGTGGTTTAGTGGGTTCTCACTGTGGTTTAGTGGTGGTTTAGTGGGTTCTCACTGTGGTTTAGTGGTGGTTTAGTGGCGGTTTAGTGGCGGTTTAGTGGTGGTTTAGTGGTGGTTTAGTGGTGGTGTAGTGGGTTCTCACTGTGGTTTAGTGGTGGTCTAGTGGTGGTTTACTGGTGGTTTAGTGGGTTCTCACTGTGGTTTAGTGGTGGTCTAGTGGTGGTCTAGTGGTGGTTTAGTGGGTTCTCACTGTGGTTTAGTGGTGGTTTAGTGGTGGTTTAGTGGGTTCTCACTGTGGTTTAGTGGTGGTCTAGTGGTGGTTTACTGGTGGTTTAGTGGGTTCTCACTGTGGTTTAGTGGTGGTCTAGTGGTGGTCTAGTGGTGGTTTAGTGGGTTCTCACTGTGGTTTAGTGGTGGTTTAGTGGTGGTCTAGTGGTGGTTTAGTGGTGGTCTAGTGGTGGTCTAGTGGTGGTTTAGTGGTGGTCTAGTGGGTTCTCACTGTGGTTTAGTGGTGGTTTAGTGGGTTCTCACTGTGGTTTAGTGGTGGTCTAGTGGTGGTCTACTGGTGGTCTAGTGGGTTCTCACTGTGGTTTAGTGGTGGTTTAGTGGGTTCTCACTGTGGTTTAGTGGTGGTCTAGTGGTGGTCTACTGGTGGTCTAGTGGGTTCTCACTGTGGTTTAGAGGTGGTTTTGTGGCTTCTCACTCTGGTTTAGTGGTGGTCTAGTGGTGGTCTAGTGGTGGTCTAGTGGGTTCTCACTGTGGTTTAGAGGTGGTTTTGTGGCTTCTCACTCTGGTTTAGTGGTGGTCTAGTGGGTTCTCACTGTGGTTTAGTGGTGGTCTAGAGGTGGTCTAGTGGTGGTTTAGTGGTGGTCTAGTGGGTTCTCACTGTGGTTTAGTGGTGGTCTAGTGGTGGTCTAGTGGGTTCTCACTGTGGTTTAGTGGTGGTATAGTGGTGGTTTAGTGGTGGTCTAGTGGTGGTTTAGTGGTGGTCTAGTGGGTTCTCACTGTGGTTTAGTGGTGGTTTAGTGGTGGTCTAGTGGTGGTCTAGTGGTGGTTTAGTGGTGGTCTAGTGGTGGTCTAGTGGTGGTTTAGTGGTGGTTTAGTGGTGGTCTAGTGGTGGTCTAGTGGTGGTCTAGTGGTGGTTTAGTGGTGGTCTAGTGGTGGTCTAGTGGTTGTCTAGTGGTGGTCTAGTGGTGGTTTAGTGGTGGTCTAGTGGTGGTCTAGTGGTGGTCTAGTGGTGGTTTAGTGGTGGTCTAGTGGTGGTCTAGTGGTTGTCTAGTGGTGGTCTAGTGGTGGTTTAGTGGTGGTCTAGTGGTGGTCTAGTGGTTGTCTAGTGGTTGTCTAGTGGTGGTCTAGTGGTGGTTTAGTGGTGGTCTAGTGGGTTCTCACTGTGGTTTAGTGGTGGATTAGTGTATCTTCTGACCCAGGTGTGTTTCACTCTCCCAGCTGCTCCACCATCACTTCTCCCTGGACTGTCTGCTGGAGGACTCCTGCAGAGACGACCTGGTGTACTGCGGCATAAGGTGGCAACACAGACACTCTGATCAGAGGACCGCCTCTCTGCTGGTCGCTATGGTAACCACCCCATCTTGTGTCGCATCGCTAGGGGCGGGATGCTGTGCCGCGTCTGGGCGGCGGTCACGACGGCCAGGAACGCCGGTCTGAGCACCATCAGCGAGGAGAGCAGGAGGGCAGTGTGCTGAGGAGCCAGGGGGAGGAGCCAGGACCAGGGGGAGGAGCCAGGACCAGGGGGAGAAGCCATTAGAGCCACGCCCACAGCGACAGCAGCAGCTGTGGTGAACAGGGGGATTACGACGGCTGCTTCTGACTGGTGTTGGGAGGTCAGGACGGTCCCTCCCCTCGGGGGGCCCTGGCTGAGAGAGCAGTGCATTGTGGTCCTTTAGTCTGGTAGCTCTGGGCTCAGCTTCTGACGGGGGTTGGGAGGTCAGGACGGTCCCTCCCCTCGGGGGGCCCTGGCTGAGAGAGCAGTGCATTGTGGTCCTTTAGTCTGGTAGCTCTGGGCTCAGCTTCTGACTGGTGTTGGGAGGTCAGGACGGTCCCTCCCCTCGGGGGGCCCTGGCTGAGAGAGCAGTGCATTGTGGTCCTTTAGTCTGGTAGCTCTGGGCTCAGCTTATTGAGAACATGGAGAGCAGGAGAAGCTTTATACTTCAGATGTCATATATTTCAAACTGAGAGGTTGTTTTCTATGAGGTTATGGTTATTTTTCTGTCAATAGGTGACCTTTTGGTTTCTATTCCTCAGGGTATGGGTTTCAAAATTGACTTTCAAACTGTTTTTATTCTGTCTGCCTGAAAGATATATTTGGTTGCAGTTCTGTAGGGCAGGAGCTTTGTAATTAATTATTATTTCTTAACATGTGATTGTTATTGCAGGTTTTAAAGACAACATCTTCTGTTTTGCCAAAGGTTACATTTATTTGTCACACCAAACCATGGATGTCCAGAGAGAAGGGATCCACCATACTTAGAGACTTAGAGCAGAAGGGATCCACCAGACTTAGAGCAGAAGGGATCCAGCAGACGTAGAGGAGAAGGGATCCACCAGACTTAGAGACTTAGAGCAGAAGGGATCCACCAGACTTAGAGGAGAGAGTGATCCCTCTGCTGCCCCTGACTGACAGCTGTCTGCTGGTTACCATGGGGACACGTTTAGGTACAGAGTTTTATGACGGTCTTCGATCTACTGGTGGTCAGAGGTTTTCTACGTCTCGACGTCTTTAGGAATCAAAGCATGTTGTCAAATAAAGAATTTTACTGAAACTGAGATTCACTGGGATGTTCTGTGTTTCTCACACACACACACACACACACACACACACACACACACACACACACACACACACACACACACACACACACACACACACACACACACACACACACACACACACACACACACCCTAAGCGACATACTGCCCCCCAGCGGCCAGGCTCAGCCACTGCAGCTGTCGGTGGATTTGTAGCTCGCTGCACGCTACCCCACCGGGGGGCTGGGTCATGTGTCATGACATGAGATGCATTGGGACATTTGGTACTTCATGGGGGGCTATTCAGTGGTTTCCTGGCATCAACCTTGAATAGGTTTTGTGAGTACGATACTAAATAGCATATTTATGTTTAACATACTACTTGTATGTGACTTTGGCCCGGGTTAAACTTTGCATATAGAATACTTCATGAGTGAGTTCAGAGGGTGTGACCTGACGGAGTAGTCGGTGTGTGTGTCCAGGTATTCAACATGACTCAGGGGGCTACATGTGAGCGTGGTACCTTACGCACAAGTTTTACATCCTTGCTATACAATTCTCAGTACTATTTTTAAAGGCATCTTATCCTATCTCTTTTTGTTGTATACGGGGAATGGGTTAACCTAATGATTGCTGCTGCTTGGCACTTGGTTCTATGAACATCCTTACTTTACTGACAGCGATATATAGTTTTTCTCTTTCTTCTGACGAATGTACTTATTGTAGGTCGCTGTGGATACAAGCGTCTAACGCCCTGAGTGTAGATGGTTCCAGCTGACCTGGCATGGGGGTGTGTGTAGGGGCTGAACCGAGCCTAGGGTTGTCCTGAGTGCTGCTCTTCAACAGGACTGGGGGGGTTATCAAAGAGTAGCTCGTCCTCAGAGCTGGAGCTGGCTGGTGTGTGGTTGTGTGTGGTGGCGTTGTGTGTGGTGGTTTTGTTATGTGTGGTGTGGTTTTGTGGTGTTGATGTGTGGTAGGCGGTCTCCAGTCCGATGCTACGGCAGTGAGCCGGCCGTGTCCGGCGTCTCTTGGGGGATTTGTCCGGTCAGCTCTGTTTATATTTGCTCAGTAAGAACCGAGGCATCACTGAGGATCAACCTTCTGCTCACACTGATCCGCTGTGACAGCCTGCGCTGCTCTGGTCAAGCTGATATCATGTCTGATGAAACAGGCCTGGGTTTAGACGGCTCTGGACAGCAGCTGTACTCAGTGTTTACCCTACACGTCCGTTAACTAAGGCACGGCTGAACTACTGGACTGCTCCTGAGCGTAGTGTCCCCTCATCGCTGGCTTCTCTTTCTCCGATGTGAGTCTTCCGAGCCCTAAGGAGGATTGAGCGCTGGGACTCAGAGCCGAGCCGGGCTCAGAGACGAGCCGGACTCAGAGCCGGACTCAGAGCCGAGCCGGACTCAGAGCCGGACTCAGAGCCGGACTCAGAGACGAGCCGGGACTCAGAGCCGAGCCGGACTCAGAGCCGAGCCGGACTCAGAGACGAGCCGGGCTCAGAGCCGAGCCGGACTCAGAGACGAGCCGGACTCAGAGACGAGCCGGGCTCAGAGCCGGACTCAGAGCCGGACTCAGAGCCGAGCCGGACTCAGAGCCGAGCCGGGCTCAGAGCCGAGCTGGGCTTCCACTTCCTTTCAGAATGGTTTGGTCGCATTGCCTTCCCAAAAAGTTTAATCTGCATTTTTTTTTTATTGGTAGGAAGTTATAATTGGCAAATTAATCATAGACTTTTTAATCATGTTATAGTGCTTTCAGCTGCCTTGGTCACCATATAGCACTAACATTCCCATCATACACTTGTTTGTCTTATTTTAGCATTTTTATTTAATCTACTTTGGTAGTCAAGCCTTAACAATTGAATTTCCCTGGTTTTGGATTAATAAAGTAAATCTTATCATACAATCATCTACACATTGTTACTATGTTATGTAACATCATCCTTATCGTCGCTACAATTACAATAAAATAATTTATGTGGCATATTTCTTCTGAATTGGTTTTTTTGGCAATAAAGTCCTGGAATAGACCTTGAAACATGCCGTTATTATGCTTTACTCTGATGGATGTAATATCGTGTATTACCTCCGAGCGTCCAGCAGAGGGCAGCACAGTGCTGTGACCCGGTAAACAAAGGAATAAATATTAAGATTCAAGGACATGCTCGCCCTTAATGAGAGTTGTTATCTCATAACCCTCCATCATGTAGAACCCTTCATCATGTAGAACCCTTCATCATGTAGAACCCTTCCTCATGTAAAACCCTCCACCATGTAGAACCCATCGTCATGTAGAACCCTCCATCATGTAGAACCCTTCGTCATGTAGAACCCTTCGTCATGTAGAACCCTTCGTCATGTAGAACCCTCCGTCATGTAGAACCCTCCGTCATGTAGAACCCTCCGTCATGTAGAACCCTTCGTCATGTAGAACCCTTTGTCATGTAGAACCCTTCGTCATGTAGAACCCTTCATGTAGAACCCTTCGTCATGTAGAACCCTTCATCATGTAGAACCCTTCGTCATGTAAAACCCTTCATCATGTAGAACCCTTCGTCATGTAAAACCCTTCATCATGTATAACCCTCCATCATCCAACGCAGGCTGTAAACTTCTGTCAGACTGCTTCTTGGGGAATGACATCAAATAAAATGTAAATAGTTGTTTTATTGTAACACTTAAAAGAAGTTGCTAAGCTGACTTTATGATACATTTTTATGAACTCAAATGATTGTCCTACTCTGATGTTTATATCTTCATTGTTAAATGCACTTACTGTACGTCGTTTTGGACAAAAGCATCATAAATGTAAGGTAACATTATTTGGCCGGACCTTAACCCCTTCCTATTGGTTCTCCTGTCCTAGGATGGGCTGTCACCCTATAGAAGAGGTCTGATCCTGTTGAGGCCTGTATGGATGTTGTTCCTTTAATTCCTTTACTTCAACTCCCCCTCCAAGGGGAGTTACTTCAAAATGAGACTAGCAACTCTGGCGTAAACTAAGCCTAAGGGAGTGATTAGTCTCATCGATATCCTTATTTGACCAATGTTTGTGTGTGTGTTTTCTCCATTCAAAGATTGCTTGGGTCAGCGTCACGGCAACGTTCCTATGATTGAGTTGTGGTCGAGCCGGACGGTTCTTAAGTGAGCCATCCGTCGTCCGGGCTGTGATGTCACCGTGATGTCACCGTGATCCACGGCCTCCCAGTGGCCGGGTCCCAGCGTGGACGCATCACAGCAGACGCTCTCGCTTTGTCCTGCCGCACTGTGACTGCCGTTCCGAGACCAACAGGTCGCACATCCACCTTCAGCTCCTCCACCAGTCCCTTCCTCTGATGTGTTGTCATGTCAGGAGACGGTGTTGACGGAGCCGCAGCAGAACGGGCGTGGGCCTCATCGCGGGGCTGTAGACCTGCCCCCTGGTGGATGGAGGGTGGAGGTGTGGCCTCATCGCGGGGCTGTAGACCTGCCCCCTGGTGGATGGAGGGTGGAGGTGTGGCCTCATCGAGGGGCTGTAGACCTGCCCCTAGTGGATGGAGGGTGGAGGTGTGGCCTCATCGCGGGGCTGTAGACCTGCCCCCTAGTGGATGGAGGGTGGAGGTGTGGCCT
The DNA here is from genome assembly GCF_031168955.1 of Gadus macrocephalus. Classification (NCBI taxonomy): domain Eukaryota; kingdom Metazoa; phylum Chordata; class Actinopteri; order Gadiformes; family Gadidae; genus Gadus; species Gadus macrocephalus. Next base: position 27,402,561 of record NC_082387.1, read on the forward strand.
CATCGCGGGGCTGTAGACCTGCCCCCTGGTGGATGGAGGGTGGAGGTGTGGCCTCATCGCGAGGCTGTAGTCCTGCCCCCTGGTGGATGGAGGGTGGAGGTGTGGCCTCATCGCGGGGCTGTAGACCTGCCCCCTGGTGGAAAGAGGGTGGAGGTGTGGCCTCATCGAGGGGCTGTAGACCTGCCCCCTGGTGGATGGAGGGTGGAGGTGTGGCCTCATCGCGGGGCTGTGGACCTGCCCCCTGGTGGATGGAGGGTGGAGGTGTGGCCTCATCGCGGGGCTGTAGACCTGCCCCCTGGTGGAAAGAGGGTGGAGGTGTGGCCTCATCGCGGGGCTGTAGACCTGCCCCCTGGTGGATGGAGGGTGGAGGTGTGGCCTCATCGCGGGGCTGTAGACCTGCCCCCTGGTGGAAAGAGGGTGGAGGTGTGGCCTCATCGCGGGGCTGTAGACCTGCCCCCTAGTGGATGGAGGGTGGAGGTGTGGCCTCATCGCGGGGCTGTAGACCTGCCCCCTGGTGGATGGAGGGTGGAGGTGTGGCCTCATCGCGGGGCTGTAGGCCTGCCCCCTGGTGGATGGAGGGTGGAGGTGTGGCCTCATCGCGGGGCTGTAGACCTGCCCCCTGGTGGAAAGAGGGTGGAGGTGTGGCCTCATCGAGGGGCTGTGGACCTGCCCCCTGGTGGAAAGAGGGTGGAGGTGTGGCCTCATCGCAGGGCTGTAGACCTGCCCCCTAGTAGATGGAGGGTGGAGGTGTGGCCTCATCGCGGGGCTGTAGACCTGCCCCCTGGTGGATGGAGGGTGGAGGTGTGGCCTCATCGCGGGGCTGTGGACCTGCCCCCTGGTGGAAAGAGGGTGGAGGTGTGGCCTCATCGCGGGGCTGTAGACCTGCCCCCTAGTAGATGGAGGGTGGAGGTAACATCTGAGACCTTCAGTCGTCGGGGAAAGGCTCTGAGCTTCTGCTCAGCCTGTCTCTCTATCAGCCCCTCCCCCTGCTCCCTTCTGACCAATCAGGGCCTCTCTTCCCTGATTGGTTTGTGGGATCCATTAAGCTTCTCTCTTTACAACTCTCATTTTACTGACTGCAACTTTTAGTGATTTAGATGATCAGTGAAATCAGGTTGGCCGACGAGCGTCCCACAAAGATCTCAGGGGTGTAGCCCCCCCCCCCTCCCCGGGGGGGCCAGCTGCCCCCCTCCCTCCCCGGGGGGGGCTGTTTACCCGACACTGTTCTCCTCCCCAGCCCCCCTAACGGGCGGTAGTTTGCTGTGTTCATCCTGAGAGAGGATGTGTGTTTAATGGCGAGGGCCTCGGGGCTGTTCCGTATCCCCTCCACACCGGATGAACTCGCTGCGTTCTCTAAACGCTCTGAATATATCAGATGCAGAACTGTGTCTTCGTTTAATGGCAGCGTCTCTATAAACGCAGCCTCATTAAGCACCCCCCCCCCCTCCCCAGCCAACAGGGTCCCGCTATCAAACACACCTGTCCTGACGTTTTGGCCAACCAATCAGCACGCGGGGGAGGTCCCAGAGCGGGGCGGGGCCTCCTGACCCACCGCCTGTTGCTCAAAGGCTCCTCGGCAGTGAGACAGGCTACAGTGAGACAGGCTACAGTGAGACAGGCTACAGTGAGACAGGCAGAAAAACACAGAGCGCTGGGGAAACGGGGGAGGAACACACACACAAACACAAGCACACACATAGACACTCACACAAACACATACGCACACGCAGTCACTCACACAAACACAAACAAACACATGCAGACACTCACAAAATACACACACAAACACGCACACAGATGCTCACACAAACACGCACACAGACACACATACAAACACACACAGACAGACACACACACACAAACAAGCACACACACAGATGCCCACACAAGCACACACACAGACGCTCACACAAACACACACAAACTCACACACAAAGACAATCACAAAAACACACGCACACACACATACACAAACACACAAACACACACACATCTCTGAAGGCTAGCGGTTAGCTTCCTGTTGAGCGCGCCGCTGCTAGCTGTTGCCCCAGAAGCTAACCGGCTCCACATCAGTCCTTATCCCTCCATACTCGCAGTAATTCAGCTGCCGGTTAAAGCTCCTCTCCTAATCCCTGCTTCCCCCCATTCTGTTTGACCCTCTTGAATCTCTTTCTGTCTATCCTTCAAACTATATATTTCAAACCCTCTCTATTCCTTTACATCTCGATCTGTCCCTCTCGTCTCTGTCCTTCAGTTCAGGAATAGTTTCGGGCCCTTGGAATTATTTTAATATCAGACAGACAGACAGCCAAGGGAAATATTCCCCAATGTAATAGAAACTTCTTATATATAAAAATAGTCGTAAGTTCTTGGTGGAAGGATGGAGGGATGGATGGATGGAGTGATGGGTGGATGAACAGAGATCTGATGGGCTCACTGAGGTGATAACCGGAGGGAGGTCGAGTGGATGGATGCATGGATCCTCTCTCGCTCTCACTCTCTCTCTGTCTCTGTCTCTGTCTCTGTCTTTCTCTTTCCCTGCCTATTAACTCCCTACATCTCTCTAACTGTGTGTGTGTGTGTGTGTGTGTGTGTGTGTGTGTGTGTGTGTGTGTGTGTGTGTGTGTGTGTGTGTGTGTGTGTGTGTGTGTGTGTGTGTGTGTGTGTGTGTGTGTGTGTGTGTGTTATTACTAGCTCTTCATTTGGTAATAAACCTGTAATGGATAACAAGTTGCTTTTGTCCTGACATGAACATATTACTTTGGTTGTGAGAGTTAAACAAACGCTCAACTTGACTAAGCCTGTTCTCCTTTGAATCCCGGTGCTTAGTTACAGCAGTCCAATCCCACGTCTTCAAACAGGACCAACCACATGAGGTGCGTCTAAAACAGGATGTTGAACAAAGTGTGGTTAGATGTTTGTGTTGTGAGGCGCAGCCACCACCGTCTGTCTTCACCTGCTGTTCGCTCAGTGATTTGTCCACAGAAATAAATTTCGAAAATGTATGAAAACATTCAAAGCAAACAACCATTTAAGATGGCCCATCAGCCTTTATTACTTTATCCATAAAGCTCATTTAGAGACTTCCTGTGGCCAATCAGGCACTGAGCTCAATCCCCAGACATCCACAAGTCCACCCCTCAGCCTTATCTTGTTGCTGATAGGACGATCAGAGAACCAGTCCCTGATTCACGGAGTCACTACCCAATGCCTTATCAGAGGTTATTCCTCTGGTGCATTCCGCCCCGCCCACAAAGGGGGTCTTCTGGCCGGACCCCGACGACGGCAATCTGGACACGCCCCCCCTGTATCCCGGGTAACCCCCCTGAACACTGGGGCCCCTGGCCCCCGAGGGCCAGCCTCTGAGCAGACACTTACCCTGGGGCCCCAGACACTAACCAAGGGCCCCTAGACACTTACCCTGGGGCCCCAGACACTAACCAAGGGCCCCTAGACACTTACCTAGGGGCCTCTGAACAGAGTGTTCAGCGGGGCCCCCAGACAATTACCCAGGGCCCCCCTGACACTAACCCAGGGAACCTGACACTAACCCAGGGGCCCTGACACTAACCCAGGGGCCCCCAGACTAACCCAGGGGCCCTGACACTAACCCAGGGGCCCTGACACTAACCCAGGGGCCCTGACACTAACCCAGGGGCCCTGACACTAACCCAGGGGCCCTGACACTAACCCAGGGGCCCTGACACTTACCCAGGGGCCCTGACACTAACCCAGGGGCCCTGACACTAACCCAGGGGCCCTGACACTAACCCAGGGGCCCTGACACTAACCCAGGGGCCCTGACACTAACCCAGGGGCCCCCTGACACTAACCCAGGGGCCCCCTGACACTAACCCAGGGGCCCCCTGACACTAACCCAGGGGCCCCCAGACTAACCCAGGGGCCCTGACACTAACCCAGGGGCCCTGACACTAACCCAGGGAACCTGACACTAACCCAGGGGCCCTGACACTAACCCAGGGGCCCCCAGACTAACCCAGGGGCCCTGACACTAACCCAGGGGCCCCCAGACTAACCCAGGGGCCCTGACACTAACCCAGGGGCCCTGACACTAACCCAGGGGCCCTGACACTAACCCAGGGAACCTGACACTAACCCAGGGGCCCTGACACTAACCCAGGGGCCCTGACACTAACCCAGGGGCCCTGACACTAACCCAGGGGCCCTGACACTAACCCAGGGGCCCTGAGCAGGGTGCTCGCGGGCCCCCAGACGGCACACGGCTGCCTGCTGTAATGAGAACTGTTTCAATTACAGGAACATGGAGCGGGAGCGAGGCGAGGACGGATCCGTCAGTCTAACAACGTCCAATTAAAGGAGGGCAGCTCTGCTATTATTGTTGGATTAGAATAACCAGGGCAGGTACCCCCCCACCCCCATCGCCGATCACCCGTGAAATGAGTACAGCTGACATATAATAATAATTCATACATCAACACACTCTGTATAATTTGGTTTGGCAATTATGGGATGTATTTTTTCCGAAGCCATGGAGGCATGTGGGATAATGCGTGGATGTGTGATCATGGTCTGATGTGTTTCCTATATCAGACTCTTCCCTCCTGCGTAGCAACATGTTATTAATGTGCGGTTCCCAGTGTGGCTCCTTTCTGTGTCTGTTTCACAGCTTACTTGTGATTCTCTTCTGATAAACGGGGCGCTGCTCATCTCATCCTCATCTCTTTGGGACGCGTCGTGTCCGGGGTAATGGCGTGTGACGGCCCCCCCTCGTGAAAAATACTTTACTGGATTCTGGGAAACTGAACTTTTCCGAGAGTTGTTCTTGTAACGGAGAAGAGATGAATAAGGAGCTGGAGCGCGGCCGGCGGCGTCAGAGCGCTGAGCGGAGCGTTCCCAGGCGGCCCGACGCTCCGGGAGAACAGAGGAATACGCTCCGACCGCTCCGACCGATCGATGCCGACGAATGTTGGCTCGTCCAGGTCTCGGGGAGAGCGGAAGGAGCGGCGTTCACTCCCCAGCGGCGAGACCGCAGCGCTGTAGAGCGCCTCGCCGCACCACGGGAGCGGAGACCCTCCCAGCCCTGAGGCTCTGCACCTCATTACCCTCCCAGCGCCTCGCTGATGGAGACAGACCCCCCCCCCCAGAACCTCTCCTAGCGGAGGGAGAGCCTTCATTCATACCCAGGGGTCGCTGCTGCAACATCTGGAAACCAAATGAGTCCGTGTGTGTGCTGGTCGACCACGTCTGGCTCTGTCTCTGTATCCACCTCCTCCGGTGGAGGTTGTGTTCAGGGCCGTCCCTCCAGAACTGTGTGGGGGTCCATGTTCTCCGAGTCCATGGGGGGTGCCCTCACCACAGACACGCAGGGTAAACCTCCAAGTGGTTGAGCGGGAGTGGCTCTGTGGAGCAGAAGCTGCTCCTACACGCTGAGGACGGGTTCAACACAGAGGGAGAAGTCTCCCCCTAGGGATTAATAAAGTAACTTCTCTATCTCCTCTGTGCTTCTCTCCCTCTCCCACTCTGCCTCTCAACCTTTATGTATGTCAAGTAGAACTAAACGATGCCACGTATAAACCCAACACACAGACTCATTCTTAGAGGAAGTGTCTGATCTCCAGGATCTGCACAACTACATGTTTACTCTCTCGCTCTCGCGAGAGAGAGAGAGAGAGAGAGAGAGAGAGAGAGAGAGAGAGAGAGAGAGAGAGAGAGAGAGAGAGAGAGAGAGAGAGAGAGAGAGAGAGAGAGAGAGAGAGAGAGAGAGAGAGAGAGAGAGAGAGAGAGAGAGAGAGAGAGAGAGAGAGAGAGAGAGAGAGATATTCTGTTCAGGTGTGAAGGGTCTTCTATGAGGATCCAGCATCACGTTCCCACCTCTCACAGCGGTCTGATTCTAATTGGCAGCGGTCAGACTCTCCCTCTTCCCTCTAGTTTTTCTCCTCCGATTATTGGGATTCTGTTGAATTGGAGATATTTTACTTCCATCCTCCTGACAGGCCATAATCGATCAAACGATGCCCAGACATGATATAAAGGTTAGATTCGCTGTCCGTTGTCTAGCCTGTTGTCTGTATTATTTCAGCCACCTCTAGCTGTTAGATTATTATGGGCTTGCAGATGTAAATATTCAGAGCTAGGTCTTTAACTTGTAAAATTAGTAAAAACACACGCACGCGCACACACACACACACACACACACACACACACACACACACACACACACACACACACACACACACACACACACACACACACACACACACACACACACACAAATGCTTCCACTGCTAAATAGTGCATAGAATATATCTGTTTTACATTTCGCTGGTAGAATCCCCCCCATGGATTTGTGCAACCCCCCCCTCGTCCCCTACTAAATGAGTCCGACACGCCACTGCCCCCCCCCCCCACCCCCCCCCCCCCCCCCCCCCAGGACAGGAGGAGGAGCAGAGCAGGTGGAGGTGCAGAGCAGGTGGAGGTGCAGAGCAGGTGGAGGTGCAGAGCATCGTGGGCTCTGTTGTCCCTCCTGTGGGAGCAGAGCGGAGCAGAGAGCAAATGTGGCCCTGGGGCTCGGGTCTGTCAGCCGACCCAGCGCCAGCCTGATTTCATGCTTGACATCGCGGCAGTGGAGGTATTCCACCACCAGGGTGTCGTGCCGCTTACCCCCAGCAGGGGGCGCTGTGTGTTTGCCATAAACGCGACCAGCGGCTCCGTGAAACGAGCTCAGCAAAGGGGACTGAGAATGGAACAGGAAATTGCAAAATGAAGGTGAGTTTGGGAGTGAAATGATGCTGGCAAGAGATCGGGCGGACATGGGGAAATGACAGCGGAGTAAAAAAAACAATTTGAAGTGAAGCGATTGATTTAGCCGATCTACGGCAGGTAAAGGGCAGGTGATGGAGGAGAGAGGGGAGGGAAGGAAGGAGAGGGGAGGGAGGAGGTGACAGAGGGAGGGAGGAGGTGAGAGAGGGACGGAGGAGGAGACAGAGGGAGGGAGGAGGTGACAGAGGGAGGAGGTGACAGAGGGAGGGAGGAGGTGATAATAAAATGACAGAAGGAAACCAATATGGGAAACAACATGGACAGATAAAGATGGCATAGGGCGCTACCCTTAGATCAGAGGGAACTGGAGGAAGGCCGCGTCTTAAAGATTATTTCCATTGTGATTTCTGATTGGCTCAGCTTGAGCCCTGTGATGTCATCTGAGCCACAGACGAGGTATCTGTGCATTAGTGATGCGTTCGATGCGGCGCCTCTCGTTGCATTGGTTGATTTGGTTTTTTCTTAAGCGGAGAGATGTTCTGTTCTGCAGTGTTTAGAACTCTGTCCGGACATCAAGGCTCGCTGCCAATGGGAGGGGCTTATCTCCTCAAGGCCAAGGCGACCGAGTCCCAAAGCCTCCCGTCCCAGTAGGGCTCTGTTCCCAGTAGGGCTCTGTTCCCAGTAGGCCTCTGTTCCCAGTAGGCCTCTGTTCCCAGTAGGGCTCTGTTCCCCGTAGGCCTCTGTTCCCAGTAGGCCTCTGTTCCCAGTAGGCCTCTGTTCCCAGTAGGCCTCTGTTCCCAGTAGGCCTCTGTTCCCAGTAGGCCTCTGTTCCCATCCCAGTAGGGCCATGTTCCCAGTAGGCCTCTGTTCCCAGTAGGGCTCTGTTCTCAGTAGGCCTCTGTTCCCAGTAGGCCTCTGTTCCCAGTAGGCCTCTGTTCCCATCCCAGTAGGGCCATGTTCCCAGTAGGGCCATGTTCCCAGTAGGCCTCTGTTCCCAGTAGGCCTCTGTTCCCAGTAGGCCTCTGTTCCCATCCCAGTAGGGCCATGTTCCCAGTAGGCCTCTGTTCCCAGTAGGCCTCTGTTCCCAGTAGGGCTCTGTTCCCATCCCAGTAGGGCCATGTTCCCAGTAGGGCCATGTTCCCAGTAGGCCTCTGTTCCCAGTAGGGCTCTGTTCCCATCCCAGTAGGGCCATGTTCCCAGTAGGCCTCTGTTCCCAGTAGGGCTCTGTTCCCAGTAGGCCTCTGTTCCCAGTAGGCCTCTGTTCCCAGTAGGGCTCTGTTCCCAGTAGGGCTCTGTTCCCAGTAGGCCTCTGTTCCCAGTAGACCTCTGTTCCCAGTAGGGCTCTGTTCCCAGTAGGCCTCTGTTCCCAGTAGACCTCTGTTCCCAGTAGGGCTCTGTTCCCAGTAGGCCTCTGTTCCCAGTAGGGCTCTGTTCCCAGTAGGGCCATGTTCCCAGTAGGCCTCTGTTCCCAGTAGGCCTCTGTTCCCAGTAGACCTCTGTTCCCAGTAGGGCTCTGTTCCCAGTAGGGCTCTGTTCCCAGTAGGCCTCTGTTCCCAGTAGACCTCTGTTCCCAGTAGGGCTCTGTTCCCAGTAGGCCTCTGTTCCCAGTAGGCCTCTGTTCCCAGTAGACCTCTGTTCCCAGTAGGGCTCTGTTCCCAGTAGGCCTCTGTTCCCAGTAGGGCTCTGTTCCCAGTAGGGCCATGTTCCCAGTAGGCCTCTGTTCCCAGTAGGCCTCTGTTCCCAGTAGGGCTCTGTTCCCATCCCAGTAGGGCCATGTTCCCAGTAGGGCCATGTTCCCAGTAGGCCTCTGTTCCCAGTAGGCCTCTGTTCCCAGTAGGCCTCTGTTCCCAGTAGGCCTCTGTTCCCATCCCAGTAGGGCCATGTTCCCAGTAGGCCTCTGTTCCCAGTAGGCCTCTGTTCCCAGTAGGCCTCTGTTCCCATCCCAGTAGGGCCATGTTCCCAGTAGGGCCATGTTCCCAGTAGGCCTCTGTTCCCAGTAGGGCTCTGTTCCCATCCCAGTAGGGCCATGTTCCCAGTAGGCCTCTGTTCCCAGTAGGGCTCTGTTCCCAGTAGGCCTCTGTTCCCAGTAGGCCTCTGTTCCCAGTAGGGCTCTGTTCCCAGTAGGCCTCTGTTCCCAGTAGACCTCTGTTCCCAGTAGGGCTCTGTTCCCAGTAGGCCTCTGTTCCCAGTAGACCTCTGTTCCCAGTAGGGCTCTGTTCCCAGTAGGCCTCTGTTCCCAGTAGGGCTCTGTTCCCAGTAGGGCCATGTTCCCAGTAGGCCTCTGTTCCCAGTAGGCCTCTGTTCCCAGTAGACCTCTGTTCCCAGTAGGGCTCTGTTCCCAGTAGGGCTCTGTTCCCAGTAGGCCTCTGTTCCCAGTAGACCTCTGTTCCCAGTAGGGCTCTGTTCCCAGTAGGCCTCTGTTCCCAGTAGGCCTCTGTTCCCAGTAGGCCTCTGTTCCCAGTAGACCTCTGTTCCCAGTAGGGCTCTGTTCCCAGTAGGCCTCTGTTCCCAGTAGGGCTCTGTTCCCAGTAGGGCCATGTTCCCAGTAGGCCTCTGTTCCCAGTAGGCCTCTGTTCCCAGTAGGCCTCTGTTCCCAGTAGACCTCTGTTCCCAGTAGGGCTCTGTTCCCAGTAGGGCTCTGTTCCCAGTAGGCCTCTGTTCCCCTCTGACCTGGGGGCTGAGGTCTGTTGTCGGAGGTGAAGGTCAGAGGTCAGAGGTCAGAGGCCAGGTCTCAGCGGACGTCTCAGGGACCCGGGGTCGTGCTGCTGTGTGTCACTTTGTGTGCTAGTGTTGTGCGTCCCTGTTGTTAGATTAGGCATTGGCTTTGTGTCTTGCTGCTGTGTGCTGTTCTGGGCTGATTGTGTTTCTGTTGTGTTCTCAGTGTTGCTGGAGTGTGTGTTGTGGACACTGCGGACTACAGCTTGTCTCGCATTCCAGAAACTCTCCAACATTCTCCTCATCAATCATCCCCAGTGGTCCTACTGACTGCAACCTCCCCCCTATATCTCCCCCCCTCTATCTCTCCCCCCTCTCTCCCCAACCTCTCCCCCGCTATCTCTCCCCAACCTCTCTCAACAACATCTCCTCCTCTAACTCCCCCTCCCTCTTTCCTCTCTCTCCCTAAGTCTCTCCACAGCCTACATCCCTCTCCCAGAGTCTCTCACCCTCCCTCCCTCCCTCTCTCCCCCTCCCTGCTGGTGTCCGAGAGGAAGTTGAGACACTCACAGAGATGAATAGCAGTATACCCGCCAGCAGTATACTCTCTCTCTCTCTCTCTCTCTCTCTCGCTCTCTCTCTCTCTCTCTAGGTGTGTGCGTTCAGAGTATATGAGGTTACTTGAGTTGCTGTATTGATTAGAATGGTTTTATACTCTGTTCCCAATCAGGATGATATAATTTCATACAATCACAGTTAATGATTTGTTCTCGTGGTCCGTCTGCCTGTCCTGTGTAACCCACTTTACAAATTAGGATTTTATAATGCTTTTTATTTTTCAAATTAGTTTAGTTGGCAATCTGCAATCTTTTATATTAAACCTCCTGTTCTTTTGAGGGTAGAAGGAGTATTCTGAGCATTGAGAGAAAATGAATTGTTGTTCTTTTCCTGCTGGAGATGGGGAGTAATTCCAGCGTTCCGCCTCTGTTCCAGCAGCCAATCAATTGGCTGCGCTCCCTCGCCCCAGACGGCATGCGGCCGCCCAATCCTGGCTGATTAACCTCCGCGTTAGTGCGCTAAACCGGCCGTTCCACAAGGATTCAGCCTACACACAGGGGACGAGACGCTGACGTACTGCCACACTGTAACACACTGTAACCCACTGTAACACACTGTAACACACTGTAACACACTGTAACCCACTGTAACACACTGTAACACACTGTAACCCACTGTAACCCACTGTAACCCATTGTAACACACTGTAACACACTGTAACCCACTGTAACACACTGTAACCCACTGTAACACACTGTAACACACTGTAACGCACTGTAACACACTGTAACACACTGTAACCCACTGTAACACACTGTAACCCACTGTAACCCACTGTAACCCACTGTAACCCACTGTAACCCACTGTAACGCACTGTAACCCACTGTAACACACTAACACACTGTAACACACTGTAACGCACTGTAACACACTGTAACCCACTGTAACACACTGTAACCCACTGTAACGCACTGTAACGCACTGTAACCCACTGTAACCCACTGTAACACACTGTAACACACTGTAACCCACTGTAACCCAGTAACTCACTGTAACCCACTGTAACCCACTGTAACACACTGTAACACACTGTAACCCACTGTAACGCACTGTACCACACTGTAACTCACTGTAACACACTGACACACTGTAACACACTATAACACACTGTAACCCACTGTAACACACTGTAACCCACTGTAACACACTGTAACACACTGTAACCCACTGTAACCCACTGTAACACACTGTAACACACTGTAACCCACTGTGACGCACTGTGACACACTGTAACCCACTGTAACACACTGTAACCCACTGTAACACACTGTAACCCACTGTGACACACTGTAACGCACTGTAACCCACTGTAACACACTGTAGCGCACTGTAACGCACTGTAACACACTGTAACACACTGTAACCCACTGTGACACACTGTAACGCACTGTAACCCACTGTAACCCACTGTAACACACTGTAACCCACTGTAACTCACTGACACACTGTAACACACTGTAACCCACTGTAACCCACTGTAACACACTGTAACCCACTGTAACCCACTGTAACTCACTGACACACTGTAACACACTGTAACCCACTGTAACACACTGTAACCCACTGTAACCCACTGACACACTGTAACACACTGTAACCCACTGTAACCCACTGTGACACACTGTAACACACTGTAACCCACTGTAACCCACTGTAACGCACTGTAACACACTGACACACTGTAACACACTGTAACCCACTGTAACCCACTGTAACCCACTGTAACGCACTGTAACACACTGTAACTCACTGTAACACACTAACACACTGTAACACACTGTAACACACTGTAACTCACTGTAACACACTGTAACACACTAACACACTGTAACACACTGTAACATAATGGAGTCATTGGGCTGTGGGGGCGGGCCTGTCGTGCCCGGATGTTCATTGGTTGTTTTAAAGCGGTTTCCTGGTCTGGGAGGCGATGGACTGATGAGCTCTGAGCGGCTGAGCGTCTCCCCGGCGAGCCAATGATCGCTCAGCGCTGAGCGGTTCATGTAACAGCCTCCTCCCTCGCAGCCCGGGAGGTTCTGTTCATCTCACTTTATGTCTCTACGACCGGCCTGGGCCTCGTGGAGGAAGCAGGAGACATCAATACTTTACCTGCTCGTTCGCTGTCTCTCCCGTGGTGGGAGACTAGGGGTACTTCTCTTCTTGTTTTACATCCCATCATTGGGCCCTAACGGCTGACCGGTCTCTGATTGGGTCCCAGAGCTCATGCGTTAGATATGCTGAACACCTGGCAGAATGTTAGCCACAAGCTAACGTAGCAGTGTTAGCGGCTAGCCCTTGAACGCCATGCTAATGCAGGTTTTACAGTGCAAGATGTCTAAGTGCTACGGTAGGACTGCTACCTCAGGGAAACCCATAATATTTATGGGTCACTTACGGGTCTATTTATGGCCTGTGTTCCGTTCAGGATGGTGTCCTGGTTGGAATCGTTACATCTCCATTCAGATGAACGCCGTTTTCCCCGAGTCTGATTTATTACGTTAGGAAAGAAAGACAAAATGCCATTATGAGCTGAGGGAGATTCTCCAGGTTGTTGGAAACCCGATTACGGTCCCTGGATTTAAATCAAGTCACGAACGGTCTTCATGATATGAATATTGATATTTACTGCTTGGGTGTTGCCGGTCGGATTTAGAAGATAAGATAAACGTTATTGCCTCAAAGGAAAGTCGTTTTTGACATACATTGTCTACAGTATCGGACCAGGCAGTAAAACAACCATAACATAAAAAACAAACAACGTTATTTACGGCTGAGTTTAGCATCTCTGTCTGCAGCTGTGAGGTACTGCCTTTGGTAGTCTGTGACCCCAGCTCTCTGTCATAGATCTGCTGCCTCAGATGTCATTCTCAGCCCGCTATCTGTCCCTCATGACAACCTGTACGCATTGTCCCACATGAGGGGTTGATTAGAAGTTCACTTAATAACCAGCAGTCTGCGTGTCCACACAGGACCGTAACGAGACCTGATGTGGGCCCAGTTACAGGTTGGATCTACTGGTGTTTAACTGAAGGCTCTAATTAAGTGGGTCGGACTGGGGTCAGACTAGGGTCAGACTGGGGTCTTAACCAGGGGGTCTGTTGGTCAGACTGGGCCCTTCAGGCCTGTTCTAAGCCTCCTCTAACGATGACCACCAAGAAGAAGTCTGCATCCGGTTGCCACGACAGCCTAGTGTGCCAAATGGTCCCCGGCTAATAACGACGGCAGAGGGCCGGTGAGCAAGGCACTGCCAGCGTCCTCTGGGGGGTTTGGACTGGACCAGTCCAGTTCTAGCGGTAATCCTCGACCAACCACCACAGGCGTTGGAGCTCAATGAGTGTTTCTTATAACCTTTAACCTAGAATATCACTAAATATATCTGAAGTATGGTTTTCTCTCCTGAAGAGGAGAAGCTTGTGCGTGTGTGAGCGGTCCGGTGTGTATCGTCTGTACTGTGATTAACTGAAGCCAGGCGTTCCGGTGTGTGCATGCAGCTGTGTGGGTGTGTGTGTGTGTTTGTGTGTGTGTGTGTATGTAAATCTGTGGGTGTGTGTGTGTGTGTGTGTGTGTGAGTGTGTGTGTGTGTGTGTGTGTGTATGTACTGCTGTGTGTGTGTGTGTGTGTGGGTGTGTATGTAAATCTGTGTGTGTGTGTTTATATGTACTGCTGTGTGTGTGTAGGTGTGTGTGTGTGTGTGTACTGCTGTATGTGTGTGTGTGTGTGTGTGTGCGTCTGGCCGTGTGTGTGCGCTGGGCGTGGTGTGTCCTGCGTGTGCGTCCACGTTGTGTCTGGGTCAGCCGAGCGTCTCACTGCTGTCTGCCAGCGGCCTGCGCCGCGCGGCGGGACGGCCTCATCCATCACTGCCCCGCCCGGGAGACCCGGAGCGGGCTGACGCCGAGTCAACCCCCCCTCCCCCTCCAAACCCCCTCCCCTGAGCCAAACCCCCCTCCAACTCCACCCTCAAACCCCCCTCCCAGCATGCAGTAGCTTGTAGCATGCTGTTACTTGTAGCATGCAGTAGCTTGTGGCTTGTAGAATGCTGTAGCTTGTAGCATGCTGTAGCTTGTAGCATGCAGTAGCTTGTAGCATGCAGTAGTTTGTAGCATGCAGTTACTTGTAGCATGCAGTAGCTTGTAGCATGCTGTAGCTTGTAGCATGCAGTAGCTTGTAGCATGCCGTTACTTGTAGCATGCTGTTGCTTGTAGCATGCAGTTGCTTGTAGCATACCGTAGCTTTTAGCATGCTGTAGCTTGTAACATGATGTAGCTTGTAGCATGCAGTAGCTTGTAGCATGCAGTAGCTTGTAGCATGCAGTAGCTTGCAGTACTCACGCCACTCTCTCCTTTGTTTGCTGAAGGAAATGGACTCTATGTAGCCTCGAACAACGCTAACACGATCAGGGAAATTAGCTCAGGTGAAATAAAGGAAATCTTCAATCCATGTTTTCACTGGCAGGGTGTGTGTGTGTGCATTGTTAAATGCACTGTGTGCTTAGGTGGATATGTTTTATTTCACCCTTTGAGAAAAGTTCATTCTATCCACATCAAAAAAACTAAAATGATTACCAGGGCGAGGTAATTCATCCTTTCTTTCAATCTGTTAAAAAAATGTCGTCGGTGAAACACAAGGCGTCTAAATGTGGCACTTGATATCTCCTCCACCTCCCAACTGGTTAGCTCTTCAGACATCTGTAGTTTCGGCCACACAAGAGCTGAAGAGAGAATCATAAGGACTGGATGAAGTTCTTCATAAGGTTCATCTACGTCGTTCACCAGAACATCACCTCCATGTCCACGGTCTCGTGTGAGTAGGGAGGAGCAGGTAGGGGTGGAGGTCACCCCTCAGCCCTCCCTTTGCACTGACCACCGTGGCCCGTACTGTCCTGAACTGGCCCGTACTGTCCTGAACTGGCCCGTACGGGCCCGTACTGTCCTGTACTGGCCCGTACGGGCCCGTACTGTCCTGAACTGGCCCGTACGGGCCTGTAGTGTGTAAGGTGCCCTTGGGTACTAATATGATTCTTATTTTCATCAAAAAATACATACGTATGAATATTTTATTCAATTTCTGCCAAGTCTGTTCCGCTAAATGCCACTGAATTGACGCAGGATGGATATATATTTAGATTTTTGTACATTCAAAATGTTCATGCGTTCAAATAAGGTCTAAAGCATTAAAGATGGAGGTGATGTATCCCAGAGCAGACACGAGGCCGTCCCAGACGACGTACAGGACCAGGAGTTCAGAGTCAGACTCAATTAAAATAAGTTACAAAGGAAAAGCTAATATAGCTATATGCACAATCAAAGCAATATGAAATAAAAACGAGGCAATTGTTCAATGAGTTGGTTGAGAGGGACAGAGATTTGATTTGTTTTTCTCTTACTCTCTGAATACCTTACCTTTCTTTGACCAAACATGCACTGGAGAATGAATGTATTCATTTGATTTCACGCAGACGCTCAAACAAGCTTTCATGATGTAAAGCCTTCAGGACCTTCAGGTTGAACTACGAGGTTGTCCCCTGCTGGGTCTCATTACAGAGGCCGTGTGGTCTTACCTCCAGGCAGAAGGTACGGGGTTCAACACCCACCATCCTCTGTCTACCCGTCCAGCCCTCCGTCCTGAAGCCGTGGGGATAAAGCCCCTGAAGACAGAAGAGGGTTTGGTGACATTAGCAGGCTAATGCATGTTAGCTCTCGGTTTTCATATTGTTTAATGCATAGTAAATATTTATTACACTACTATAACACCACTATAACACGTTGTGAAACATGAATATTCATGAGCAACAGTCGTATCAGTGTCTCTGGGAAAACCTCATTATATATTCATGAGCAGGAAAAACCTCATTATATATGCATGAGCCGGGACCTTTGCGCTCACACACACACACACACACACACACACACACACACACACACACACACACAAACAACATACAGTTTTCTGGGTGGATCTGTTTTATTGTGTTTTAGATTTAGTTATAGAGTGGTCTTATATTCATGTCCCTTATATTCTTAAAGATGTATCAATGGTTGCTAAACCTTTCAATGCCTTCACATTGAGTTAGTATGTATGTGTCTGTACATAAGATGTCCTGTGAGAGATCTCCCGGCTGTAATCCTGGAATGTGTCCGGGTTCTCAGTAATCGGTGTGAACTCAAGCTAATCGAGATGTGAAATCACTTGAAACTGAAACAGAACGGTGCTAAGAGGCGGGAAATAGAAACCAGAGAGGCGTGAGAAACCATCGGCTGACAGCGGCTACAACGTCTCAGTCGTCACGGCGATTGCGGTGCGGCGGCCATCTTGTTGGCTAACTGCTGCTTTGTGCTCGGCGTGCGGAGCGGCGTTCCCTAAGACGAGTTCCCCGTGGAGCTGGAGAACCAGGAGGGAGGCTTCCTGCTGCTGGTCTACGTTGACGTTCATCTACCACTACAATAACCACTAACGAGACTAGTACAGGGGAGCACAAAACCCACCACAGAACCCATCCCTGCTTCAGGAAACGTCTTTGTACCGCTGCTACAATCAACACACTACTGCAAAATACTACGGCTGCAGAAGTGACTCAAATTACAGACTATTGTTCCAGTCGACTCGGGAGCACCGCGGCTCTGTGAGGGAACGGCGCTTCAGGAACACCGCTTACGCCTCTCTCCCCTTCCTCCCCCTCCCGTGCCTCCCCCCCTGTCCTCCCCTGCCTCCCCCCCTGTCCTCCCCTTCCTCCCCCCTCCCCTGCCTCCCCCCCTGTCCTCCCCTTCCTCTCCCCTTCCTCTCCCACCGAGGCAGGAGACCGCAGAGATGGCAGATAGAAATAGACTGCGTGTGTTGTTGTCTTCCTCATCCCTGTTGGTTTAGTTTGGGAGTGGAGGGATGACGGGTGGAGGGGTGATGGGTGGAGGGGTGATGGGTGGAGGAGTGGAGGGGTGATGGGTGGAGGGGTGATGGGTGGAGGGGTGACGGGTGGAGGAGTGATGGGTGGAGGGGTGATGGGTGGAGGAGTGATGGGTGGAGGGGTGATGGGTGGAGGGGTGATGGGTGGAGGGATGATGGGTGGAGGAGTGATGGGTGGAGGAGTGGAGGGATGATGGGTGGAGGGGTGAGGGGTGGAGGGGTGAGGGGTGGAGGGGTGAGGAGTGGAGGGATGATGGGTGGAGGGGTGATGGGTGGAGGGGTGATGGGTGGAGGGGTGATGGGTGGAGGGGTGACGGGTGGAGGGGTGACGGGTGGAGGGGTGATGGGTGGAGGGGTGATGGGTGGAGGGGTGGAGGGATGATGGGTGGAGGGGTGATGGGTGGAGGGGTGATGGGTGGAGGGGTGGAGGATGATGGGTGGAGGGATGATGGGTGGAGGGATGATGGGTGGAGGGGTGATGGGTGGAGGGATGATGGGTGGAGGGATGATGGGTGGAGGAGTGATGGGTGGAGGGGTGATGGGTGGAGGAGTGATGGGTGGAGGGGTGATGGGTGGAGGGGTGATGGGTGGAGGGGTGATGGGTGGAGGAGTGATGGGTGGAGGGGTGAGGGGTGATGGGTGGAGGGGTGATGGGTGGAGGGGTGATGGGTGGAGGGGTGATGGGTGGAGGGGTGGAGGGGTGATGGGTGGAGGGGTGATGGGTGGAGGGGTGATGGGTGGAGGGGTGATGGGTGAAGGGGTGATGGGTGGAGGGGTGATGGGTGGAGGGGTGAGGGGTGGAGGGGTGAGGGGTGATGGGTGGAGGGGTGATGGGTGGAGGGGTGATGGGTGGAGGGGTGAGGGGTGATGGGTGAAGGGGTGGAGCGTGGAGGGGTGGAGGGGTGAGGGGTGAGGTGGAGGGTGGAGGGATGAGGGGTGGAGGGATGAGGGGTGGAGGGGTGAGGGGTGGAGGGGTGAGGGGTGGAGGGTGGAGGGGTGAGGGGTGGGGGTGGGGGTGGGGGTGGAGGGTGGAGGGATGAGGGGTGAAGGCAAACGGAGGGAGGTGCTTTGTACAGAACCTTGTCTGGTAGTGTCTCCCCCCAGAGAGGAGAGGGTGAGGCTGTGTCTCCCCCCAGAGAGGAGAGGGTGAGGCTGTGTCTCCCCCCAGAGAGGTGAGGCTGTCTCCCCCAGAGAGGTGAGGCTGTGTCGGAGGATGGATGATCCACTGATCATGGTTCCACAGTACATTGATGATCCACTGATCATGGTTCCACAGTACATTGATGATCCACTGATCATGGTTCCACAGTACATTGATGATCCACTGATCATGGTTCCACAGTACATTGATGATCCACTGATCATGGTTCCACAGTACATTGATGATCCACTGATCATGGTTCCACAGTACATTGATGATCCACTGATCATGGTTCCACAGTACATTGGTGATCCACTGATCATGGTTCCACAGTACATTGATGATCCACTGATCATGGTTCCACAGTACATCGATGATCCACTGATCATGGTTCCACAGTACATTGATGATCCACTGATCATGGTTCCACAGTACATTGATGATCCACTGATCATGGTTCCACAGTACATTGATGATCCACTGATCATGGTTCCACAGTACATTGGTGATCCACTGATCATGGTTCCACAGTACATTGATGATCCACTGATCATGGTTCCACAGTACATTGATGATCCACTGATCATGGTTCCACAGTACATTGATGATCCACTGATCATGGTTCCACAGTACATTGGTGATCCACTGATCATGGTTCCACAGTACATTGATGATCCACTGATCATGGTTCCACAGTACATTGATGATCCACTGATCATGGTTCCACAGTACATTGATGATCCACTGATCATGGTTCCACAGTACATTGATGATCCACTGATCATGGTTCCACAGTACATTGATGATCCACTGATCATGGTTCCACAGTACATTGATGATCCACTGATCATGGTTCCACAGTACATTGATGATCCACTGATCATGGTTCCACAGTACATTGATGATCCACTGATCATGGTTCCACAGTACATTGATGATCCACTGATCATGGTTCCACAGTACATTGATGATCCACTGATCATGGTTCCACAGTACATTGATGATCCACTGATCATGGTTCCACAGTACATTGATGATCCACTGATCATGGTTCCACAGTACATTCATCACATTGATCCTGTGTGAACTGTGCTGCCTGCTGCTGCATTATGGGCTGGCGTCCGACAGACGCAGTCTTGTGTTGCTGTTCAGACTGAAGGTCCTGCCTCTCTGATATTACGTTAGAGACCGAGAGCGACTCTCTACAGCTGAAGTTGTGAGTGTTTTGTTCTCCAGATCCATGGCTGATGGAGGAGGATCTGAGGGCTTGTTGGGAGGTACCGGAGGCCCAGCGCCCGGGGATCGATACCCACACAGAAGGCGCCGCAGGGGGCAGGGAGCTCCATCAGTAATAAGAAAAGCTCCAAGAACTGAAAAAGACATTCAGTATTTAATCAGCCGCTTCCCTGTGAAAGGAGCAGCCACACGCCTGACAAAGAGCCGGCCCATGGACTCTGTGGCTGCAGCCTCCAACTCGGGGATGAGCGAGAGTCATTTGTGCTGAGAGAAATCAGCCGTAAAGCTTTGAATTCCTGGAGGTGGAACGTCAGGCCTTCTGAACGTCAGGCCTTCTGAACGTCAGGCCTTCTGAACGTCAGGCCTTCTGAACGTCAGGCCTTCTGAACGTCAGGCCTTCTGAACGTCAGGCCTTCTGAACGTCAGGCCTTCTGAACGTCAGGCCTTCTGAACGTCAGGCCTTCCGAAACTTTAGCAACCAGCGCAAACGATGCAGATCTGTTGGGAACGAGCAACCTTGGGTAGTTTTCTTGCAATCTTGTAGAAAATGATTTTGCAAGACCTCAGAAATCATGAGGCAGTCCAGTGAGAGAAACATGGAGGAAGAGAGGATCAATACAGGGAAGGGGGGGAGGGAGAGAAGAGGGAGGGAGACGAGGAGAGTGACTGGGAGGCAGAGAGGTGGACAGAGTGAGATACAGGCATGAAGAGGAACTGCTTACGTAGTGTGGCTCCCAGCATCATAAGGGATGCTCTCAGGTATTTGATCTTGTATCTCCATGGTAACGACCCCTGGGTTGATTTATGGAGTCTCTGTGTTGACCTTGTGAGCTGCTGATATTCAGGCTCGCCACTAGGACTTATGGGAGTTGTAGTTCCCCTGGGAGAGAACCCCTTTCTCTCTGTCCTGAGATCAATTAAGACCGGAAACTCCCGATGACGGATAGGGAAGAGTTGACCTCTCTTTGAAGTCACCGTCTGAGTATATGAAGCAGTATCATCAGACTATGATATCTGAATCAGCATCAATGTTTGCACTAATCATCAGCCTACAACTTTTGAAATACTTAAAGTAAATCAAATGTTAAATGCCAGCCCTTTCAAAACAACCGTTCCTCACGGGTTCCTAAGTTTGTAGACGTTTGAAATGTAAATATAAAACCCCCTCATTATCTTTAACGATCTCGTCAGGTGACTCAGCTGCAGCAGCAACGTCTGGTTCCTTAGTGCCTGGCGCCGCACGCAGCACTCTGCCAGCCTCCGCAGGATGTCATCGCTCACATTAACGCAGCCCACTTCCACCTGCCTTTAATAAATCCACATCACTCCGCCGGTAGGGGTCAAAAGCTGCTGGATCAATAAATCTATCAGCAGATTTTAAATATTTAGATCGATTCCGGAGGCGGTGAAGTATTCAGCGGGCCTCACCGAATGCACCGCGCACCTAGGACACAGAACAGGTACTAGCTGGTACTAGCGTTTATTACCAGGTAGTACGAGGTACTACCAGGTACCACCTAGGACACAGAACAGGTACTAGCGGGTACTAGCGTTTATTACCAGGTAGTACGAGGTACTACCAGGTACCACCTAGGACACAGAACAGGTACTAGCTGGTACTAGCGTTTATTACCAGGTAGTACGAGGTACTACCAGGTACCACCTAGGACACAGAACAGGTACTAGCTGGTACTAGCGTTTATTACCAGGTAGTACGAGTACTAGCGTTTATTACCAGGTACTGAGGTACTACCAGGTACCACCTAGGACACAGAACAGGTACTAGCGGGTACTAGCGTTTATTACCAGGTACTGAGGTACTAGCAGGTACATAGAGCAGCTACTACCAGGTGTAAGCGTAGCCAGGTAACACAGCTACATCTCGTTTTGTCTTTGTTAGCATTAAATGACACATGCAATTACACTTTTATTTTTATTACGGTAAAAATAGTAAAAAAGACATGCATGCACACAGTCGCATACACACGCACACACACAACTGGCACGCACACACACAACACACACACACACAACACACACAAACATAACGTCCCACAAACGAGGGCACAGGGTCTGATGGTTCTGTCAGTCAGCCTCTCTCTGACCTGCTCTTCAAACGCCGTTCCTCTTCTGCTGTCAATGCGTAGCGCAGACACACACACACACACACACACACACACGCACACGCACACGCACACGCACACGCACACGCACACGCACACAGACACACGCACGCACGCACGCACACACGCACACACGCACACACACGCAAACACACATGCACCACACACATGTTTTTCCCACACAAACACACGTCTGGTTTATTCAACACACACACACAAACATATACTTAACACCCACAAAAACTCTCCACCTCTCTTTCACACACAAACACAACCATACTTTTCGCCCACATTTAATCTTTCTATCACTATCTTACACACACACACACACACACACACACACACACACACACACACACACACACACACACACACACACACAACCTCTCATGGCGCCCCCTCATGTTCGGGCTGCGCGGGGTCGGGGGTCGCCTGCAGGGCGGGGGTCGCGCTGTGTGGGTGGGCGGCTCGCTGAGGCCTATTGTCGGTTTAATTTGGACTTTAAATTGATGCCTGCGCTGCGCCGCCGCCGCTGGCGCTCAGCTCTGGAGCCTCACCCGGCACTTCCAGAGTTCAACATGCCTCCATTATGAAGCGCGGCAGCAGTATTTACCCAGCGCGCAGAACGGGAGCTGCAGCTCGCGCTGACGGAGCGGAGAGGGACTAATTAAATACACAAATGAATAATAAAGATTCCCTAAAATAGACACTGGGTCAGGAATGTGATAGCAAATCAAATACAAGAAAATCAGTGAATCTCCTAGAACGCCAACGGCTTCTCCGACGGGAGTCTCCCCTCATAACTCTATTGATTACTTATCAGCTGCGTGGTGTTGACCTCTAACCCCACAGGTGGGCTGAGGCCAGTCAATCAATCATGTGTTCAGTAATTAAAAGTTATTGGACTCATGCTTCTCATGTTCCTGATTAAAACATTAGCAGGGCTAGGCAGCCCAGGAAAGCACTGAACTAAGGTTGGAAAGGGAAGCTAGGTTAACAGCATGAAGTACTGCAAGGTAGCACGGATAAGCACCACCAACCTCCAGGCTAGCATGCTCAGCTAGGCTAATGGGAGACCCACCAGGAGGGATAACGATAGGAGCGATGCTAGGCTAACATGCTCAGCTAGGCTAATGGTAGCCTCACCAGGAGGGTTATCTAGAGGAGCGATGCTAGGCTAGCGTGCTCAGCTAGGCTAATGGTAGCCTCACCAGGAGGGTTATCTAGAGGAGCGATGCTAGGCTAGCGTGCTCAGCTAGGCTAATGGTAGCCTCACCAGGAGGGTTATCTAGAGGAGCGATGCTAGGCTAGCGTGCTCAGCTAGGCTAATGGTAGCCCCACCAGGAGGGTTATCTAGAGGAGCGATGCTAGGCTAGCGTGCTCAGCTAGGCTAATGGTAGCCTCACCAGGAGGGTTATCTAGAGGAGCGATGCTAGGCTAGCGTGCTCAGCTAGGCTTATGGTAGCCTCACCAGGAGGGTTATCTAGAGGAGCGATGCTAGGCTAGCGTGCTCAGCTAGGCTAATGGTAGCCCCACCAGGAGGGTTATCTAGAGGAGCGATGCTAGGCTAGCGTGCTCAGCTAGGCTAATGGTAGCCTCACCAGGAGGGTTATCTAGAGGAGCGATGCTAGGCTAGCGTGCTCAGCTAGGCTAATGGTAGCCTCACCAGGAGGGTTATCTAGAGGAGCGATGCTAGGCTAGCGTGCTCAGCTAGGCTAATGGTAGCCTCACCAGGAGGGTTATCTAGAGGAGCGATGCCAGGCTAGCGGGCTCAGCTAGGCTAATGGTAGCCTCACCAGGAGGGTTATCTAGAGGAGCGATGCTAGGCTAGCGTGCTCAGCTAGGCTAATGGTAGCCTCACCAGGAGGGTTATCTAGAGGAGCGATGCTAGGCTAGCGTGCTCAGCTAGGCTAATGGTAGCCTCACCAGGAGGGTTATCTAGAGGAGCGATGCTAGGCTAGCGTGCTCAGCTAGGCTAATGGTAGCCTCACCAGGAGGGTTATCTAGAGGAGCGATGCTAGGCTAGCGTGCTCAGCTAGGCTAATGGTAGCCTCACCAGGAGGGTTATCTAGAGGAGCGATGCCAGGCTAGCGGGCTCAGCTAGGCTAATGGTAGCCTCACCAGGAGGGTTATCTAGAGGAGCGATGCTAGGCTAGCGTGCTCAGCTAGGCTAATGGTAGCCTCACTAGCGGGCTCAGTATAAGGCCGTAGCAGAGGAAGGTAATGTGATGAGTTGCTCCCTCAGCGGAGGTAATGCATCAGGATGTGATTAAACCTCGTTATGCGATCTGTAATCCCTGAGTCCCCGATTAGTTACTGAAACCAAATGAAGAAGAGGAGTTAATTGACTGGCCTTGGAATAATTAAAAGAGACAAAGAGCCTCGAAGCGACACGCCCCAAAGAACAAACACGGCGCAGACAGTGTTAGCTCGCTGCGCCTCGCTCCCCCCTGGATCCCAGGCCCAGCAGACACACATTACAGACCAGCGATTAGTGTCCAGGTCTCCCACAGCCTAATGGGACCTCATCAGGCTGTAATCCTTCAATTAAAATCATTTGCAGAACCCGTCTACCCTAGGTGTTGGAGGGGGGGGGGGGGGGGGCTGTAGGAACCCGTCTACCCTAGGTGTTGGAGGGGGGGGGGGGGGGGGGCTGTAAGAACCCGTCTACCCTAGGTGTTGGAGGGGGGGGGGGGGGGGGCTGTAAGAACCCGTCTACCCTAGGTGTTGGAGGGGGGGGCTGTAAGAACCCGTCTACCCTAGGTGTTGGAGGGGGGGGCTGTAAGAACCCGTCTACCCTAGGTGTTGGAGGGGGGGGGGGGGGGGCTGTAAGAACCCGTCTACCCTAGGTGTTGGAGGGGGGGGGGGGGCTGTAAGAACCCGTCTCCGTCTTTCCTTTTTCCGTTCTCCGGAGTTTGGTAGTTACCATGGCAACCACCAGAGGTTGGATTAGAGGTTCAGAGCGGGGGGCCTGGTGGGGACAGCCTCAGGGTCCACCTGGAGGTCTGTCTGGAGGTCTGGAGGTCTGGTCTGGAGGTCTGGTCTGGAGGTCTGGTCTGGAGGTCTGGTCTGGAGGTCTGGTCTGGAGGTCGGGAGGTCTGGTCTGGAGGTCTGGAAGTCTGGAGGTCTGGTCTGGAGGTCTGGTCTGGAGGTCTGGAGGTCTGGAGGTCTGGTCTGGAGGTCTGGAGGTCTTGTCTGGAGGTCTGGAGGTCTTGTCTGGAGGTCTGGAGGTCTGGAGGTCTGGTCTGGAGGTCTGGAGGTCTGGTCTGGAGGTCTGGAGGTCTGGTCTGGAGGTCTGGAGGTCTTGTCTGGAGGTGTGTCTCCACTTGGGATCGCCGTGTCACAGAGACCAGATCAAGACTCCTGATCTGGTGCTCAGGACGGAGGAGGGAGAGGAGGGAGAGGGGGGAGAAGGAGAGGAGGGAGTGGAGGGAGAGGAGGGAGAGGAGAGAGAGGAGGGAGAGGAGGGAGAGGAGGGAGAGGAGGGAGAAGGAGAGGAGAGAGGAGGGAGAAGGAGAGGAGAGAGAGGGGGGAGAAGGAGAGAGAGGAGGGAGAGGAGAGGAGAGAGAGGAGGGAGAAGGAGAGGAGAGAGGAGGGAGAGGAGGGAGAAGGAGAGGAGAGAGAGGAGAGAGGAGGAGAGAGAGGAGGGAGAAGGAGAGGAGGGAGAGGAGAGGAGAGAGAGGAGGGAGAGGAGGGAGAAGGAGAGGGGGGAGAGGGGGGGAAGGAGAGGAGAGAGAGGAGGGAGAGGAGGGAGAAGGAGGGAGAGGAGGGAGGAGGGAGAGGAGAGGAGGGAGAGGGGGGAGGAGGGAGAGGGGGGAGAAGTAGAGGAGGGAGAGGAGGGAGAGGAGAGGAGGGAGAGGAGAGGAGAGAGAGGAGAGAGGTGAGGGAGGAGGGAGAGGATGGAGAGGAGAGGAGAGGAGAGGAGGGAGAGGAGGGAGAAGGAGGGAGAGGAGGGAGGAGGGAGAGGAGAGGAGAGGAGGGAGAAGGAGAGGGGGGAGAGGGGGGGAAGGAGAGGAGAGAGAGGAGGGAGAGGAGGGAGAAGGAGGGAGAGGAGGGAGGAGGGAGAGGAGAGGAGAGGAGGGAGAGGGGGGAGGAGGGAGAGGGGGGAGAAGTAGAGGAGGGAGAGGAGGGAGAGGAGAGGAGAGAGAGGAGAGAGGTGAGGGAGGAGGGAGAGGATGGAGAGGAGAGGAGAGGAGAGGAGGGAGAGGGGGGAGGAGGGAGAGGGGGGAGAAGTAGAGGAGGGAGAGGAGGGAGAGGAGGGGGAAGGAGAGAGAGGAGGGGGAGGAGGGGGGAGGAGAGGAGAGAGAGGAGGGGGAAGGAGAGGAGAGAGAGGAGGGAGAGGGGGGAGAAGGAGAGAGAGGAGGGAGGAGGGAGTGGAGGGAGAAGGAGAGGAGGGAGAGGGGGGAGGAGGGAGAGGGGGGAGAAGGAGAGGAGGGAGACGAGGGAGAGGGGGGAGAAGGAGAGGAGGGAGAGAAGGGAGAGGGGGGAGGAGGGAGAGGGGGGAGGAGGGAGAGGAGAGAGGAGGGAGAGGAGAGAGGAGGGAGAGGATGGATAGTGAGAATGAAAGAGAGGAAGGAGAGCGAGAAGGGGAGAGAGGAGATGTAGGAGAGAGATGCAGTGAAAGGTGGGGAGGAAACCAGCCCCTCGTTGTATTCCACGCATTATTCTGCAGATTCATCCATTCATCCATCCGAGGAAATGTTATTCTTTAAAACATTTGGATTTGAAAGAAAAATATGTTTCAAAGAGGCTTAAAGTTTCTGTCAAACACACACATAGATACATACACATGATACACACATTGTTTCACACAGCTACACACAGAGCTACGCACGAGATATACACACAGCCTCATACAATATTCATTGAAGTTCTACTCCGTGGGCCGTGGGAGTCAGTTCCCAGAGTTCAGCCTGCTAACACTCATAATACCAAGACAGCCATTGGAGATTTCCTCATCTGATTTTAAGTTTTGCCAGAGCGACTTGAGGTTGAGGAGATCAGAGGGAGGATAATGTTATATCAGGACCCAGCTGTGATTTACCTTCCATCCCGCCAACCTGTACCTCATCATCCTGTTTCTCTCTTTTACTCCCGTGACACAAAGTGAATCACCTTACTCTGCGAGCTCCTTGTGATAGCCTTCTGTGTGTCTTCCTCACCAATAACTTCTGACCAACACACCAAGAGTACTCTGAACTACTCCAAAGTACTCTAAAGTATTCTAACCTATAATAAGGCAGTCCTTCTCAAAGACTAGGACGTGACACACACGTGGGACGTGGGAGATTTGAAATGGGTCGGCAAATAAATGTAAAAAAAATATATATATATACAAATATTATTTTTTACACATTGGCATTTAAAAAAACTTCAGACAAGTAGCTTGTTTTTTATAGTACTGAATGTTTGAATTGTTGCGATAATTTTACTTAACACTGAATCTAGTTGAAAGGCTAACGTACATTGTGGTTAACTCCGGTTAAATGTATTTATTTGGTCTCATTTATAAAGTATTTAATACGTTCATTATGCTTTCAATAACAAGTGTATAAAACAAAGTTGTGATTTATCTCTTCAAAATGGCTGGTTTAAATTCATATATAAGGGAATGCGGAATTGGCCGTAAAAACGTTCAGGAATGTTCATTTATGCACCAGTTTGTTCTTTTTTATAGATTTTATAGATAAGGGCTATTTTGAATTTGGTCGCAATGGTTTGTCATTTAAAAAAATGGGTCCCCAGATTTTTTTTTTGGGAAAGACTGCTCTGAAGCGCCTATAAAATGTCTTCTGCATCTTATTTAAATTAATTTAGATATTTAGATGTCTCTACTGACTTTTCTACTGGGAGTTATTTCGATGGTTCTACTGGGAGACATCTTTATGTTTTGAGATATTTAGATGTGTCTACTGGGAGTTTCCCATTTGGTGGTCCCAGAGCGTAGCAGTACTCTGGCTGGTGGAAGGTGGGAGACCAACGAGATCATAAAGAAAACTCCTCCTGGGGGGGCCTTCAGCTCAGGACAAACACCACCTCCACCACCACCACCACCACCTCAAAGACCACCACCACCACCTCCACCACCACCTCCACCACCACCACCACCTCAAAGACCATCACCACCACCACAACCAACTCCACCACCACCACCACAACCAACTCCACCACCACCACCACCACCACCACCTCCACCACCTCATAGACCACCCCGACCCCCACCCCCATCACTACCCCCACCACCTCCTCCTCCCAGTGTAACAGCAGATGGGGGTTGGTCTGGGACCTGATGGGTGATTTTGTGCTTGGCTGCCGAGGTCTGTCGTAGTGACACCTCCTGCTGCCTGCTGACCTTCACACGGAGAATCCTGTCACACACACACACACACACACACACACACACACACACACACACACACACACACACACACACACACACACACACACACACACACACACACACGCTCACATGCACACACAATCACACAAAGTCACACACACATATGCACGCACGCAGGCATGCACACACACATCACACACAGATACAAACACACACAAAAACAACCACACGGTCGCACACACGCACACACACACACACACATAAAAGCATCTACACACATATTTCAGTTTTAAGGTGTGTACACACACACCTAAAACACAGACACACACACACATGTACACACACACACACACACACACACACACACACACACAAACACACACACACACACACACACACACACACACATACACACGCATACACATACACACACACAGCACCAGTTTGTTCACAAATTCCCATATGCACACACGCACTTAGGTTGCCTGAGTGTTAAATGTTGTGCGCTGGGATGTGTGTGTCTTGACAAGCTTCCAGTGAATGACAGCTAGTGTCAGAGCCCTGCAGAGCTCTGTAGAACACCATGTTAAATAAGGACCCCCCCCCCCCCCCCCCCCAAACACACACACACAAGAACACACTTCTCTCTATCCCTTAGAGAGCAGGCCACCTCAAAGAGGAGCACAGAGAGACCAGTAAACCAGCTGAACCTTGTCAACAAAACACCTCAAAGAGGAGCACAGAGAGACCAGTAAACCAGCTGAACCTTGTCAACAAAACACCTGAAACCAGGTCCAACATAATAACGAACCCATCTCCTCAGCAACACTCTGGGCCGGGTGTTAGAGATGGTCTCTTTTATTTTTTTTATTTAACCTTTATTTAACCAGGAAAACATCTTATTGAGATTAAAAATCTCTTTTTCAAAAGAGTCCTGGCCAAGACAAGCAGCAGCACAGATTTGGTAGACAGACAGTTAAAACATCATCAAACAAAGCATGTACAGACAGAAGAGCCAGCTTCAACATCATTAAGTAATGCCTTAAACATGTTCATAGAAACCAGCTCCTTAAGTTTCAGCGCATTTTGCAGCTGGTTCCATGAAAAAGGAGCAGCATAACTAAATGCCCTTTTCCCAGTTCAGTACGGACTCTAGGTGAGGTGGCTTCATATAAGATACATATTTTATAGATGGCCAACATATTTTACAATAATTCCTATTCTTACAATTATGCAATATAGCCGTGATAATATTGCACACTTAAACAAACACACAAGCACACACATAGTATTGTGATCCTGTTCATTCTATTTTCTGTCTGTGGTTATTTTCTCCCTGCTCCTCCAAGCTGATTGCAGTTTAATTCTGCTCCGTCGGTCCTGGGTGTTGCCTAGCACCCTAACGACAGGAAGTGATGTATGCATCATTGACTGCGCTCTGTTCGCACCTGTGGGCCATCAGTATGAGAGGAGCGGCAGGGCCAGGTGAAGATCAGGATGTCCTGGGAGATTCCTGGAGTTACTGCAGTGTTTCTCCGATTGACGCAGCGCGCGCCTTTCAGCCGTAGGATTTCACCTCATCACAGATTCAGAGACGTGTCAGCCAGGAGCTCAGCCAGAGCGCCGCTCCAGAGAGCAGCTCCTGCTCCTTCTCCTGCTCTGTAGGCGTAGACAGCGGCTGGAGGGAAGGTTCTCCTCTCAGGGCTGATGTTGAGATACAAGACAACAAGCACGTCAATATGCTGGATAGAAGACAGTTTGTAACCCGGTTACTGCAGTAACAAGGTTTCTAAACGGTGTGGCCGTGTGCTTTTGTGTTTGTGAGTGTATGAAACAGCCGTCCATGTAGACATACTGTCTGATTTTGCATGCAATCAGTCTGTCATCAGTCTCAATGAATTCATGACCATTAAGTTATCTGTGATCCATTACTGATAAACAATCTCACAGATCTGCCCATTCACATCCCATTTACCAATCTTCTCTTACGTCTATTCAAAAAAATATTATTAGGATAGCTAATTCAGCAACTTTGAGACACATTAATAACAATAAATGGATGTACATTACTGAATTGTGTGCCATATGACATTTTACTATCATCAACACTCTTAATAATTTACATTCTGTGGCAAATCTCCCTCCACCGTGGTTGTGAGTGGGTGAATGGGTGAGTGTGTGTGTGTGAGTGGGTGAGTGAGTGTGTGGGTGAGTTGGTGAAGGGGTGAGTATGTGTGAGTGGTTGAGTGGGTGAATGGGTGAGGGGGTCAGTGTGTGTGGGTGAGTTTGTGTGTGGGTGAGTGGGTGAAAGGTGTGTGGGTGAGTTTGTGTGTGGGTGAGTGGGTGAAGGGGTGTGGGTGAGTGGGTGAAGGGGTGAGGGGGTAAGTGTGTGGGTGAGTTTGTGTGTGGGTTAAGGGATGTGTGAGTGGTGTGTGGGTTAGTGGGTGTGTGATCGGGGATATTTTCCATCTGCTGGATGAACGTGATATAATCGTACCCATTTCCTACTTCATTTTAGATCAGGAACACCACAGGTGTGACAAAGTTCATAAACCACAGAGATTCAGTGAAAGTGGTGATCAGCAGCCACAGCGCTGAGCGTTGAGGGAAGCTGTGGTCGGAGGGAATCAGATGAAAAACACAATATTTATGACTCAGGAAAAGTTGCAAATCAGTCAGATTTCACCCGAATGAGACTTGAAAGTTCTAAATTGGTCTTTGCAGAGCAGAAAAGCAACACACATCATAACTATATCTAGTTGGCATACATTTCATATTAATCGCAATGTTTAAAAGAGGGCAGAACATATCAAAAGGTTCTACCTGCTGGTAATCACAGTCTGGTAGTAAGGTAATGTGCTCCAGTTACAGCCATCTCTTTCCAGAATGCTGCGAGTGTTTCTACTGCCATCTCCTGATGGCGCTGCGGTTATTCAAACTGCACAATTACACAACCAGAGTTTGGCTTTGTCTTAATTGAAGTCCACTCATACGTTCAAAGCCCGGTTTCCTAATGGAAACATAACACAGAGCCCGCACACTGCACCGAGATCCAGCCTGCAAATACACCGAACCCGAGAATATAGCTAACCCGGGTATGTAAATACACCTAACCCGTATCTAAATACACCTAACCCGATGTTTACATAGCCTACACCTAACACGTATGTAAATACACCTAACCCGATGTTTACATAGCCTACACTTAACACGTATGTAAATACACCTAACCCGGGTATGTAAAGACATCTTACCCAGGTATGTAAATACACCTAACCCGGGTGTGTGAATACACCTAACCGGGGTATACCTACACCTAACCGGGGTATGTAAATACAACTTACCCGGGTGTGTGAATACACCTAACCCGGGTATACCTACACCTAACCGGGGTATGTAAATACACCTAACCCTGGTATACATACACCTAACCGGGGTGTGTAAATACAGCTAACCCAGTACATGCTGGCTCCTCTGTGCTCCAGCCAGTGTGTTGACGTCGGGTCAGAGGTCAGACCTTGCAGTTGTTTTTGAAAGGTGGAGACGGCTGGGGCCAGGCGGGAGGCCCCCTGTGAGCTTTAACACCGCCCAACTGCAGAGGACACAACAAGCGCTCCCCTAACCCCGTACTGCAGAGGACACAACAAGCGCTCCCCTAACCCCGTACTGCAGAGGACACAACAAGCGCTCCCCTAACCCCGTACTGCAGAGGACACAACAAGCGCTCCCCTAACCCCGTACTGCAGAGGACACAACAAGCGCTCCCCTAACCCCGTACTGCAGAGGACACAACAAGCGCTCCCCTAACCCCGTACTGCAGAGGACACAACAAGCACTCCCCTAACCCCGTACTGCAGAGGACACAACAAGCGCTCCACTAACCCCGTACTGCAGAGGACACAACAAGCGCTCCCCTAACCCCGTACTGCAGAGGACACAACAAGCGCTCCCCTAACCCCGTACTGCAGAGGACACAACAAGCGCTCCACTAACCCCGTACTGCAGAGGACACAACAAGCGCTCCCCTAACCCCGTACTGCAGAGGACACAACAAGCGCTCCCCTAACCCCGTACTGCAGAGGACACAACAAGCGCTCCCCTAACCCCGTACTGCAGAGGACACAACAAGCGCTCCCCTAACCCCGTACTGCAGAGGACACAACAAGCGCTCCCCTAACCCCGTACTGCAGAGGACACAACAAGCGCTCCCCTAACCCCGTACTGCAGAGGACACAACAAGCGCTCCAGCGTGGGACAGCTGA